>NC_141554.1:80770000-80965000 GCF_021556685.1 Rattus norvegicus | reverse complement strand
GAATGGTATTAAAGACACATGACCAAAAAAAAATTCAAGTCCTATTAAAATGAACAGAAAAAAGAGCAAGAGGATTTTAAACTGGAAGGGAGAATTACACAGCAAATTTTAAAAGATGTAAAATTAGCAATCATTGAAGAAGTAATAACCCTGGAGCACAGTGCATTTTATTCCAGCCACTTGTCTGGCTTTAAAATACTTCTGAATTTATCTAAGCGAGATTCAATTTGTAAAATGGAGAGAGTATTATCTCAATTACTAGGGTTGTTCTGAAAAATATATGATTTATATTCAAGTTTCTTGGTCAGTGCCTCAAATATGCAAGTGGTTTCTGAGTTATTAGCTGTTTTACATATATTCATGTTTAAGACGACATGAATATATGTAAAAACTATACAACATTTCAAATTCATGATAGAAAAATGAGGTTCAAACTGGCACCATTAAAATCAAATAGCTGGGATAGATTATAAAGTAAACTTTGAGCAAAGGTATTGAGAAAAATTTTCAAAATGTATTTCTCATGAGTTTGAATATGATTGCCTAGAGAAAAACAACTGCAGCAGAAAGCGTTTTATGGTATTTAGAGATGAAGATAATATAATTGCAGAGAGATTCAAGCAATCTACTAAATCAAATGCAAAACAAACTAAGTAATTGACAATTTCCTACTTCAGATGAACATTCATTCAGGGTCTTTAGAGACCTAAACTATTTTTTGCACATATTTGTGATCATTGAACATTTTGTAAAATATGCAAATTAGCCTGGAAGTCCAGACAGATTTTACCATTACTGATAAAACTCTGTCCCTGACATAGCTGTTTATTATACCCTACACATACTCTGCATTTCCTATTGTAAGTATTTATTATGATATACAATCATCTAATGTGGCTCTTGAGCAATGCATATGAAAAGACAGAGATGATTCAAAGTAATGAATAATCCCTTCCAAGCTAGGTTGAATTTTATCATGCATTATAGATTTTTGATGAAAATTCATGTTTGCATGTATTTTTCTGACGAGGAGAAAGATTAAGTTTAAATGATACACTTTAGGTGTACATATACTGGCTACACAGATAAAGTAAAAATACATAAAAACAACATACATTATAACATAATGACAGAAGGGAAAAGCTGAATTTCTAGAAAGAATTTTAATCACAAACTTCAAAACATGTGTTGGAAAAAAAACTGAATCCCTAATAGTGTATGCTTTCCACTATGTTTTAAAACACTGTCTGAACAAAAAGTAGACTTGACAGGAGTCACTGAGAGGAGAAAAATAAGCAAAGGATAAATTTTAGCCATCAATTTGAATAAGTAACTTTCTGCCTCTACCTATTCCTAGAAAATAAATTTGTTTATGATCATGGCAGAGAAAAAATTAGCAATATTTCAGAGACATAAGAAATCATTTGGTGCTTTATTAAATTTATAAATGGATGTTACCATTATACAAAAAAATAGAATTAAGTATCTAAATCATTTCTTGATCTTTTAAGGGAGGAAAATTAAAATCAGAAAAAATATACAATTAAAGCATAAAGTTTATTTACAAGTAGTAAAATATTAAATTGTCTCAAAGATCTATAATATACTCCTTAAAAGAACCAGTCTTTAAATAACCTAAATCGCACAATAGGATGAACATATTATGTATGCAATTTATCACTACAGACAAAAAATAACATGGAAATATAATATGGTACCCGATGTTTATTGGTTTATTCAATACAATCAAGATTCTATTTCACTTGAAATAGGAACAAATACAAAATTAACCAGCATGCATTTTTATAATTCTGCATAGTACAATGTTGAAATTTTGTAATTTTTATATTAAAGTTCTAACTTTAGTTTGAAAATGTCATGTTTGAATTATCATACAACTTACAGTAAAAATTAATATGAATTTTATTAGTTACAGGGATAAAATTTTTCCTTTTCTTGTTTAGGAATGAGCACAGAAACTGATTAGGAAAAGAAAATATGTAAGAAGTTCATCTGGTTTAAACAGCCAGAAACTATGCAGGTTCTCAGCACACAAAATAAAGAAAAGAAAGTTAAAACATCTATGAACAAAGTATTGAAGTTATACTTTCTTCATAATAAAATATATATTTAATAGTTTCAAACAAAAAGGGTTAATGAAAGAAATGTTTCTGTGACTCATACAATGTAGAGTAACAAAACATTTTGAGTATGAGACTTAAAATTTGGGCAGGGTGACAAATATCGATGTATTTTCATTTTTCTACATACAGACATCCAGCTAGACCAGTACCATTTGTTTAAAATGCTATCCTTTTTCTACTGGAAAGTTTTAGATCCTTTTTCAAAAGTCAAGTGACCATAGGTGTGTGGGTTCATTTCTGGGTCTTCAATTCTATTCCACTGGTCTATCTGCCTTTCTCTGTACCAATACCATACAGTTTTTATCACTATTGCTCTGTAATACTGCTTGAGTTCAGGGATAGTGATTCCCCCTGAAGTCCTTTTATTGTTGATAGTTTTTGCTATCCTGTTTTTTGTTGTTGTTGTTGTTGCTGTTGTTGTTTTGTTATTCCAAATGAATTTGTAAATTGCTCTTTCTAACTCTATAAAGAATTGAGTGGGAATTTTGATGGGGATTGCATTGAATCTGTAGATTGCTTATGGCAAAATGGCCATTTTTACTATATTAATCCTGCCAAGCATTAATAAGCATAGGAGGCCTTTCCATCTCCTGAGATCTTCTTCAATTTCTTTCTTCAGAGACTTGAAGTTCTTATCATACAGATCTTTTACTTGCTTGGTTAGACTTACTCCAAGGTATTTTTATAGTATTTGTGACTATTATGAATGTCTTGTTTTTCTATTTTCTTTCTCAGTCCATTTATCATTTGTATAAAGAAAGGCTACTGATTAATTTGAGTTAATTTTATATCCAGCTACTTTGCTGAAGATTGCTTAACAGGTAAGGAAGTTCTCTGTTAGAATTTTTGAGGTTGTTTATCTATACTATCATATCTTCTGCAAATAATGATATTTTTATTTTTTCCTCAAATTTTTATCCCCTTGATATCCTTTTGTTGTCTAATTGTTCTGGCTAGAACTTCAAGTACTATATCGAATAGATAGGGAGAGAGTGGGCAGCCTTGTGTAGTCCCTGATTTTGGTGGGACTGCTTCAAGTTTCTTTCCATTTAGTTTGATATTCGTTATTGGTTTGCTGTATATGGCTTTTATTATGTATAGGTATGGGCCTTAAATTTCTGGTCTCGCCAAAACTTTTAACATGAAGGGGTGTTGTATTACTCTATCCTAAATAATAAAAAAAATATTTACTGAATACAAATGACAATAATCATGACCACTGTTGGCAGCTTAGTGACCATTTAGCAATATTCAATTAATAATACCTCCAAGTAATATATTTTCCAAATTTCTTTTTGTATTTGTATATGCCACTTTGATTAAGAGGGACTTTTGTGACAAATATAAGCATGTTGATCTGCAGTCCTTGATTCCTTATAGGCAAATGCTTACGGCTTGATAGTCATTTCCATGGGCATGAATTTAGCAAAGATAAGACTGGAATTTAAATTTTTGGCAATAATAAATAATTCTGAATTACCTAATTGATTCCAAGCATGATGACAGCTTCACCCCAGGTGACAAAGATGGAAAGATTTCCCACTTTCAAATAGTTCAGTATATTAGGAAACATTAACAAAAGGCATTATAATCTGCCAGTATAAGGGATGACAGAATTATACAAAGACATTACTTTTAAAAGCGGGCAAGAAACTATTCCTATTACTGTCCTCATAGCCAAATCTTATATGAGAAACAAGAATTCTTGGGGTTTAAAAAAATATTGGGATTGAAAACCGAGTAAAACTCCATAGCAAGGAAACCGAGAGATAATAAACAGCATTACATGAAAATGGAGGCAAACTTCTGAGTTGCTGCTAAAACACATCGTATAGAAGTCTGGGCAAATGAAATTATGCTTTGTAACATCATATGTGATAAAGTTAACAACGTTGACTTCTATATTGTAAATGTTGTGGAACAGGTTAAAACCCTGATTTATGCTATGGCCAGAGTCTGTTTTAGACAGCTCTTTAAGCATGCCATGGATGAGATGAAAGCAGGTAAGAATACATAGAAAATGTTTTAGATAAAATTATGAATGGATGATTAAATGAAGCTGTGAGAGGTTGGACTGAAATAGTTATGGGAAGGGCAGGAAGGAATAATTAGAGAATTATTATCAAATCTTTTTTTAAACCTTCCATATACTTTAACTACTTTGAGAAACACCAAGAACAATGATTTAAATTGAAATTGCATTACATCAAATAAACAAAAAAAATCTAAAGGAGATTAAAATTAGGCAACGACTAAAACCAAAAAGCTACAGACTTCAGAATTCTGTTGTGTTCACATATAAGATGCATGAACACTTACTTATATGACTTACTATAAAACTTAACTAAATGCTGAATTAAATTGTTGTATATATCTCGGATTTCTTTGAGGTATGAGTTTTTAAATTACTTTTGTTAAAATTAATATATTTCAGTTTAATAACATATCATTTGAAAAGCAATTTATTCAACTAAAGAAATAAAATGTGATCTGACCCCTCTAAATTATCTTTGTATAATTGTATTTGATGATACAAAGTCACAAAATAAGCCTATTGCTGTGACACATTTGACTTATTAACCTGATATGACATCAGGAGTAGTTTATTATCCTCCTTTGGTTGTTATAATCTGAAACAAATCATACAATTCATATAATTTTAATTTTGTTGTGCTAATTTTATACAATACTAATTATATATTCTCTCAATAGCATTAATTTTTCTCATTATTGTTTATTATGAAGTACTCTACATTTGTAATATAGTAAATGTCAAAAAGTTGTTTCATGTTTCATACCTATTTTCTTACTTTCAATATTTTGAATATATGCTTTCCTGGACCATTTTTATTTTGTTTTTAAATTTTATTAATTTATGTGTGTGTGTGTGTGTGCATGTGCGTGTGTGTGCGCGTGTGCGTGTGTGTGCGCGCGCGTGCACACAGCACACAAGCGTGCATGCACCATAGTTGTTATATAGAAGTCAGTGAACAACCTGAGAGAGCCTGTTAAATCCATGTGGATTCTAGGAATTGAAATCTGGTGATCAGGCTTGGTGGCAAACACACTTTCCTGATGAGGCACCTCAAAGACGTGGTTTTCTCTTTTCTTTACCCCAGTTTCTGAAGAATAAATGTACATGTGTTGTTACAAATTTTGGATTATTTCTGTAAGAAGTATGGCATTCCTTCTATTCCTTCAAAATGGAGGTCTTATTTTTTTTTTCAATTTTACTTGTTCTTTTGTTTAAGACAATAAAACTTTGATGGTCTTCTGTTTTGATTCTCATCCTTTTCTTTATAAATCTGAGTAAAAGCTTGACAGTATTTCCAAATATTTCTTTCCTATTTTTTGAAGCATAAGGACAATATTATTACAGTTTAAAAGAAAAACCCCAGAGCAAAGAAGCTGTCCATCACAACATCTTCCTGGAGGAGGAGAATGGAAAGGAAAAGGGGAAAATGCCATAGTCTTTGGGCTAAGGCAGCTTGGACGTCAGATACAGAAGTGAGCAGTCACATGGTTGGAAGGTTTACAGAGAAAGTAAAAATCCCAAACATGGTGGGGAAAGCTTGCTTAGAACAGAGACAGAAGATGAGATAAAATTTTGTTCTTTCATTGATAGCTTGTCCTTTCTGTCGTGTTAGTAGAAGGCAGATTATTTTATTTCACTTGTTTTTACATCATTGATTTTTCTAGGTAACAACTCTTGTCACAATTTCTTGCTACTTAAAAAATAGTCTCAAGCAACTATAGTTGCCACAAAATATGAATATAATACTAGTATTCCATTTATTTCTTGTAAATTAAGAATGATTTTATTTTACTGTACCATTCATTCCCTTCTCAGTCTTCATCGTTGACTGCTACTGATTGAACAAAATTCACAGTAAGAGATAATTATGACTTGGATGGCATATTTTGTCAATTTGATACAAACCTAGACGTGGTTTGGAATGAAATGTCAATTGAGAAAGTGTTTCTATCAGATTGCCTTTAGGCAAGTCCAAAAACATTTTCTTGATTGAGTGATTCATGTTAGAGAGCCCAACTCACTGTGGCTGGTGGCCCCCCTGAGCAGGTGGTCCTGAAGTGTTTGAGGAAGCAAAAAGAGCCTGCCAGCAATCTTTCGTGGCTCTGCTTCAGTCCCTGCCTTGAGTTCCTGCATTGAGATCCATCAATGATAGACTATGACACAGAAGTATAGGTCACATAAATCCTTTCTTCTCGCAGCTGTTTTTGGTCAGGGTGTTCATCACAATATTGACCCAAACTTTGATAGACATTAAATTAGTACCAGTTTCATGGGATGTTGCTGTGATAGTTCTGATCATGTTGTTTGGAAAGTTTATGGAAGGTCCCTAGAATTTGAAGTTGGAAAAGGCATTTAGTGCACAAACCTTTCTAAAAAAATTCTCTTAAAATTATTTTATTTTTGAGATTATAAAGTCATTATATCAGTCCTCCTTTCCATTTTCTCCCTCCAACTCTCCAATATACTGCACATTTTCTTTTTAAAAAAATCAATCTTAATGGACTGTTGTGGGTGCTTGAAAGATTGAAATGGCGAAAATGATGCACACAACAGAGGCTTGGCTTATAATGTTTCTTTCAGAAGGAAGCAGTAAAACTCTGCTAGGGCCATTTATTTGACATTTTGAATTAAGAATACATGGTATCTAGTTAGCTCTAGTTCTCAACTTTCCTAAGGCTACAACCCTTTAACATAGTTCCTTATGTTGTGGTAACCCCAATTATAAAATTAGTTTCATTGCTTCTTCAAAACTGTATTGTGATGGTACAAATTTGCTACTGTGATGAACCATAATGCAAAATGTGTGTGTTCCAAGGATCTTAGGCAACCCCTTGTGAAAGGGACTTTCAACCCTTAAAGTGGTTGTGGACCAGTGAGTTAGCTGGAGGCGAAAACTCAAGTATGATTTAAAAGAAACCAGTACCACTAAAGTGAAGCCTTTGCTTTGCTGGGACAATTGATGATTATTAACAAAGCTGAGGAATTAACCGTGGTTTAGAAAAAAACAGCATCAATGAAATGAAATCTTCTGGGATTTCAGGGTCAGCAAACATAACCTGTGGTTCACAGTGGATCATAGGTACAGCTCATGCTGGCAGCTAAATTTGAGAAGGCATATTAGTCACCAGGTAGTTTTGAAGGCATGAAGGGGGTCACTGAGAGCAGGTGAGACTTGGCACTGTGAGAGGCCGGGAGAAGCCCCTGGTGATGGTACAAGCTCAATCAGTGGAGACCCCAGAACTGAAGGAGTCATGAAGAGAAATTTAGGCCTGGCACTATGTTGCAACAGAATTAGAGGAGAGGCTATGGTTAAAGCTGCATCCCAAGCTCCAATCGAGATCCCAGAATGTTTATTATATTGGAGATACCAGAACCAAGGGATGAACAGCAGACAGCAGTAGCTGAGGAGTGGAGCTTGCCTGAGCCTATGAGACACGCTGAATATTGCGACGGCAGAACTGGAAGAATGGAGTTGCCTTGGAATGTTGGAACCCAGAGGATCATGAATGGGTTCCAGATGTCAAGCATTGACCTTTTATTATAAAATAATGTTGTTGTTGTTGTTGTTGTTGTTGTTTAGATTTGATTGTGGCTGTACCCCGTTTCTTCACTCGGTGTAAGAAAGTATTCAACTTGCTCTATATTTTACAGGAGCCTTAAGTTGAAAGACTTTGAAACAGATGCTGGATATTTTAAAGAAAATGGACTTTTAAAGTGATAAGTATTTTAAAACTGTAGTTTTAATGTGATGCTGTTTTATACTGTGATATTGGTTTCAATATGAGACCTTGGGGACAAATAAGAAAGTAAAGGCTATGGTTTAATAGTGATGTGTTTGTGTGTCAAGTTCATTGGGCATCAATTGTTTTCGTGATTCTCCTCAACATGACCAAAACTGACATATATCTGGGAATAGGAACCTCAACTGAGAAAATATCTCTACGAAAATGCTTGCAGTCAAGCTCATAAGGCATGTTAGTAAATACTGACTGATGTGAAAAGGCTCAGTCTATTGTGGCTGGTGTCACCCCTGGGCAGATAGGCCTGGAGGACCTCAGAAAGCATACTTAGCAAACCAGCCAGCAACAGGAATCCATGACCTCACTTCAGTTCCTGCCTCCAGGAATCTGTACTTAATCCCTGCCCTGACTTTGCACTATGATGGACTGTGATCTAGGCGTGTGAGACAAATAAGTCCTTCCTTCCTACAGTTGCTTTTGGTCATGGTGCTTTTCACAGCAAACACAATGGTAAATTAATACAATGCTATCACAAATATAACTATAGAAGCTCACAATTAGTCTGTGAATACAATTTCCCTGCTATAATTCTTAATTGATATAATGTCTGTAAGTATATTGTATTTGCCAGAACGTTTACATCAGAAAATACAGTGTCAGAAAATTAGTACACACTTCAAAAAATGTTTAAATTTAAGCAATTTCCTTTCAAAAATAAATTACTGACTGAAAATACTGAAATTCAAAGAGACTAAAGGAAGCCAGAAGACATGCCTAATTAAATATGTTATCAGAGCATAGTATTTATTTTGGCATTTAAGGAGTTTGTACAAAAGATCCCACTGACTTAAAAGCCATCAATCATCAAATTTCAAACATGATAGCAGAGTTTATATTTTTGTGTACATGTGTTTTATTCTGTTCTCAGTGCATTCATTCATTTATTCATTTATTTATTTATTTATTTATTTATGTATCTATTTATTGCTTGCCTGCTTGCTCGCTTGTTCGCTTGCTTGAGCACTGTGTTTCTCAAGTTGGCCTTCACTGGTTAAGTTGAAAGACCCCAGCTTAGCAGCAGTAACGCCATTTTGCAAGGCTGTACTTAAGATGACTGGTTCAGAGAAAGGTTAGAACACTGAGTACACAGCGGCTGCCAAGCAAGATGTGTTTGGTTGAAGGCCTGGCAACAGGACGACTGCAGTTGAGCACCTGACAATGAGAAAAGCCCCGGGAGAGGTCCCACACCCTGGTGGGGGGGCCGAGTCAGCCGTTATGTTCCAAGAAGGTAGCTAGGAAACTTGCCCCCGGGCTGAACCCTTGGGGGGCCGAGTCAGTCCTTATGTTTCAGGAAGGTAGCTAGGAAACTTGCCCCCGGGCTGAACCCTTGCCACATTAGAATCCACCAATTATATCCCTGTAACCATGCATCTGCTTCTGTATGCTTGCTTCTGCTCCCCAAAATCCTATAAAAGCCCATCCTTGGTTCCGTGGGACGCGCCAGTCCCCCGAGTGACTGAAGCGCCCGCAGGTGCCTGTGCCTGTGTATCCCGACAATAAACCAAATCCTCTTGCTGATTGCATCCTGTGGTGTCTCGGTCTGGTCTTTGGAGTTAGAGGGTCTCCATCCCGAGGGAAAGTTCTCCCTGAGAGCTTTTCTTTTGGTGCGTTGGCCGGGAAAGGAGATCCTCCACCCAGGGACCACCGACCACCCACTGGGAGGTAAGCCGGCCGGCGTCTGTCTGATTCTGTCTTGTTCTGCCCTATTCTCTCTGTTCTGTGAGCGCTCAGCCAGGTCTGTTCTGTGAGCGCTCAGCCAGGTCTGTTCTGTGAGCGCTCAGCCAGGTTCTGTGAGTGCTCAGCCAGGTCTGTTCTGTGAGCGCTCAGCCAGGTCTGTTCTGTGAGCGCTCAGCCAGGTTGTTTGGAATTTGGGCGGGACGAAGAAGGAGCTGACGAGCTCGGACTTCTCGCCCTGCAGCCCTGGAAGACGTTCCAAGGGTGTTAGGGGCCCGACTTTTCGGGGCCCAATCTGGGAGGAGAAAGATCCGGACTAACGGCACCTCTGTCTGTATTTTTGGCTTTCAGAGGGCCCCGGACCTTTACCACCTCCATCTGACTTTTTGCTTTCAGTTTGGTACCAAAGCCGTGCAGCACGCCTGTCTGTTGTTTGTTTGACTGTTGGTGTTGTTTGTTTTCTCTGTGTTCTAATCTTCCTTAGAACTAACATGGGACAGTCCCTAACAATGCCCCTAAGTCTCACTCTTGATCATTGGAAAGACGTCCACGACCGGGCACACAACCAGTCCGTCGAGGTTAAAAAAAAGGAAAATGGCAGACTCTCTACACATCCGAGTGGCCCACTTTCGGAGCGGGATGGCCAGTGAATGGCACATTTAATAAGATCATTATTTTACAGGTTAAAGATCGGGTCGTCCACGGACATCCTGACCAGGTTTCTTATATTATCACTTGAGAGAGTCTCGCCTTAACCCCCCCCCCGGGCGGAACCCTTTGTGGACCCGAATTGGCCTCCCCTCAACCCCCAGCCTGTCCCCTCGGCCCCGCCCGGTCTGCCGGCCACCTCTTAAGAAACCTGTCCTCCCGGCAGACCCAAACTCCCCTCTCATAGATCTTCTCTCTGACAGGCCCGGCTGAAACGGAGGAGGCAGAGCCGCCGGCCAGATCAGTTGCCGGGCCACAGTCTGATAAGGGTTTCTCCCCTGTCGCAGGGAGATTGCGCAATAAGCACGAGGTGGTGCCAGATACAACCTCCCAGGCTTTCCCACTTAGACAGGGAACCGGTGGCCAGACCCAATACTGGCCGTTTTCAGCAGCTGACATTTACAATTGGAAACAACACAACCCTTCTTTCTCCAAAGATCCGGTGGCACTCACCGACCTAATAGAATCTGTTTTACTTACCCACCAGCCTACTTGGGATGACTGCCAACAGCTCTTACAGGCCCTCTTAACCTCAGAAAAAAAAAACAAGGAGTGTTCCTAGAGGCCAGAAAGCATGTTCTGGGAGATGATGGGCGTCCCACCCAGCTGCCTGAGGACCAAACTGGGATTTTAATACAGCTGAAGGTAAGGGACACCTACGCCTTTATCGCCAGTTGCTTCTAGCGGGTCTCCGAGGGGCTATACGACGCCCTACTAATTTGGCTCAGGTAAAACAGGTATTACAGGAAGCAGGGGAAACTCCCTCCGCCTTTCTAGAGAGACTTAAGGAGGCCTACCGTATGTACACTCCCTATGATCCAGATGACCCAGGACAAATGACGAGTGTCTCTATGTCCTTCATCTGGCAGGCTGCTCCAGATATCAAGACTAAGTTACAGAGGTTAAAAAAATTTGCAGGGCTATACATTACAGGATTTACTTAAAGAAGCTGAAAAGATTTTTAATAAGAGAGAGAATTGAGTCGAATCTTGGCCGCCGTAGTTCAGGGCCAAGAAAGGAAGGGAGATAGGGGGGAGCTCGAAAGGGGCTGAAGCTGGATAAAGATCAATGTGCCTATTACAAAGAGAAAGGACACTGGGCCAGAGAGTGCCCCAAGAAGCCTGGCGGACCCCGAAAGCCTCGACCACGAACCTCCCTCTTGGCTCTAGATAAAGATTAGGGAGGTCAGGGCCAGGAGCCCCCCCTGAGCCCAGGGTAACGCTTAAAGTTGGGGGGCAGCCGGTTGCTTTCCTGATAGACACAGGAGCCCAGCATTCAGTCCTCACTCAAGCTTCAGGACAACTCAGCGACCGGACGCCCTGGGTACAAGGAGCTACTGGTGAGAAACAATACCGATGGACTACGGACCGCCGGGTTCAGCTGGCTACTGGTAAGGTGACCCATTCCTTCTTACATGTTCCGGACTGCCCGTACCCTCTGCTGGGCCGTGATCTGCTCACCAAACTAAAAGCACAAATTCATTTTGAGGAAGGAGGGGCCCAAATAACTGGCCCCCACGGAACTCCCCTTCAAGTTCTAACCCTATGAACCAGGACAGGACACTGGCTTGGACAGAGACTGGTGGGATGGGGTTGGCACTCCAACAGCCCCCCTTAATTATACAGTTAAAGGCCACTACAACTCCAGTCTCCATAAAACAATACCCCCTGTCACATGAAGCTTATCAAGGTATAAGGCCTCACATTACGAGGCTTCTAGATCAAGGCATCCTAGTCCCCTGCCGGTCGCCTTGGAATACGCCTCTTCTGCCTGTTAAGAAACCCGGCACTGGAGATTATAGGCCAGTACAAGACTTGAGAGAGGTCAACAAGAGGATAGAAGATATTCATCCGACTGTTCCAAACCCTTACAATTTGCTCAGTAACTGTTCATCGATGAGAAACAGGGGTATGCTAAAGGGTCCTAACACAAAGGTTGGGACCCTAGAAACGCCCTGTGGCCTACCTGTCTAAGAAATTGGACCCTGTGGCCTCCGGCTGGCCACCGTGCCTAAGGATGGTGGCTGCTATTGCTGTCCTGATCAAGGACACTGAAAAATTGACTTTGGGACAGCCACTCACCATCCTAGCACCCCACACAGTGGAGGCCTTGGTAAAGCAGCCCCCAGACTGCTGGCTCTCTAATTCCCACATGACCCACTACCAAGCCTTGTTACTGGATGCAGAACAGGTTCAGTTTGGACCCGTAGTCGCCCTCAATCCTGCCACCTTGCTTCCCCTACCAGAGGAGGCAGCACAGCATGACTGCCTACAAATCCTTGCAGAAGTACATGGAGCCAGGCCGGACCTATCGGACCAGCCTCTTCAGAATGCTGACCACACATGGTACACGGATGACAACAGCTTCTTGGCAGAGGGAGAGCGAAAGGCTGGAGCTGCGGTCACTACGGAGGACAAAGTGATTTGGGCGAAAGCCCTGCCTGCTGGTACCTCCACACAACGGGCTGAACTCATCGCCTTGACTCAGGAGCTTAAGATGACAAAAGGACACCAGAAAGGGCACAACCCAGAGGCACGAAGAAACCGGCTGGCCAATGCCACGGCTCGAGAAGCGGCCATGAACAAACAAATCTTGCCCTTAAATAGCCCAGACCAACCCACGCCCCCACCAGTGGGACAAACCAGTTAGGTTTATGCCCATGAGGACATAGAGCTCCTAAAAAAATGGGGGCCATCTACCACCCTCAACTAAAACAGTGGGTCTACAAAGGAAAGACAGTTATGCCAATAAAAATGACTTTTAAATTGACATAAATTAACCCATTTGGGGTTTAAGAAGATAAAAACCTTACTAGATCGGGAAGAGATAAATCTGTGTTTTTTTTTGAATCGGGACAAAGCGATACAAAAGGTGACTGAGAGTTACAAAGTGTGCGCTCAGGTTAACCTGGGAAGGACCAGGATTGGACAAGGAGTTCGTCCTAGGGGACACCGTCCCGACATCCATTGGGAAATTGATTTTACTGAAATTAAACCAGGTATATATGGATACAAGTATCTCCTAGTGTTTGTAGACACCTTCTCAGGATGTGTCGAAGCCTTCCCCACAAAACACGAGACTACAAAAATGGTCACCAAGAAGCTCCTCGAGGAAATCTTTCCCAGGTATGACATGCCTCAAGCGTTGGGGTCGGACAACGGGCCCGCTTTCGTCTCCCAAGTAAGTCAGTTGGTGGCCAAATTGCTGGGGATTGATTGGAAATTACATTGTGCCTATAGACCCCAGAGTTCAGGTCAGGTAGAACGCATGAATAGAACAATTAAGGAGACTTTATCCAAACTTACGCTTGCAACTGGCTCAAAGGATTGGGTGGCCCTCCTTCCCCTAGTTCTATATCGGGCCCGGAATACCCCGGGCCCCCATGGTCTAACTCCTTTTAAAATAATGTATGAAACACCACCCCCATTTGTCCATTTCTTTGATTCAAACATTGCTGATTTTGCTGACAGCCCTTCTCTGAGGGCCCATTTACAGGCCCTACAGATTGTACAGAGAGACGTCTGGAGACCTTTGGCCGCTGCTTACCAGGACAAGCTTGAGCATCCGGTGGTGCCACACCCGTTCCAGATTGGAGACACCGTGTGGGTGCACAGACACCAGACCAAGAATCTCGAGCCACGGTGGAAAGGACCCTACACCGTCCTCCTGACTACCCCGACCGCCCTAAAGGTAGACGGAGTCGCGGCTTAGATCCACGCACCACACGTCAAGGCAGTCCGGTCTGAGGAATTGACTAATCACAACACTACACCCCAGACATGGAGAGTTCAGCGCACTCCAAACCCCTTAAAGTTAAAACTCCTACGTGGCTCCTCCTAGCCCTTTTGTGGCCTAGAGTCAGTGAGGGAATAAGCCCCCACCAGACAGAAATTTCTTGACCAAGTCGAGTGAAAGATTTCACTCAAAGTTAGCAAAAAAAAAAAAAAATGGGGTAATGAAAGACCCCAGCTTAGCAGCAGTAACGCCATTTTGCAAGGCTGTACTTAAGATGACTGGTTCAGAGAAAGGTTAGAACACTGAGTACACAGCGGCTGCCAAGCAAGATGTGTTTGGTTGAAGGCCTGGCAACAGGACGACTGCAGTTGAGCACCTGACAATGAGAAAAGCCCCGGGAGAGGTCCCACACCCTGGTGGGGGGGCCGAGTCAGCCGTTATGTTCCAAGAAGGTAGCTAGGAAACTTGCCCCCGGGCTGAACCCTTGCCACATTAGAATCCACCAATTATATCCCTGTAACCATGCATCTGCTTCTGTATGCTTGCTTCTGCTCCCCAAAATCCTATAAAAGCCCATCCTTGGTTCCGTGGGACGCGCCAGTCCCCCGAGTGACTGAAGCGCCCGCAGGTGCCTGTGCCTGTGTATCCCGACAATAAACCAAATCCTCTTGCTGATTGCATCCTGTGGTGTCTCGGTTTGGTCTTTGGAATTAGAGGGTCTCCATCCCGAGGGAAAGTTCTCCCTGAGAGCTTTTCAAAGTAACTGCGGATGACATTGAACTGTAAGTTGTTCTGTCATGGTTAGTATTTATGACACTGGAGTTAAACCTAAGGCTCTATGCATACTGCACAATCACTCTACCAACTGAGATACAGACTCCATCTGACTTCTTGTGATTTAAGAATTCAAAGCCATGGAAGACTTTTCATAATCTCTTTCTCCCCATCTCTTACTAACATCTATATTCACTTTCTTTAATGGGTATTTTTAGCAGGCACAAGATTGTGCACATAGATATTTAGATTACTATGCATAGCTAATTTAACAACACTGGAAAATGTTGAGTTATTTACAAGTAGGTTTGGTGGCCTATACCTGTCATTCCAGTATATGGAAAGTGAGGCAGAAAGATTGTCAGGAGTTTGAGGCAAGTGTGGCCTGTTTAGCAAAGTCCCATAAAAAAATAAAATTTAAAAAGTATATGGATTATTAGTTATCTTTAGTTTTGAGACATCATTTTACTATATAGCCCTGGCAGAGGTAGAACTGCAATGGAGATTAAGCTATTCTCAAACTTGTGATAATCCTACTATTTCAGTAATCCTGGCACAGAATTACAGGCATGCCCAGCTGTAATAACCTAGTTTGTAAACCAAATGCACCCCTTAATATATTTAAGACTCATTCCATAACATTTTTCAGAGCTATTATACTCCATACTATATTGAGCCTCTATACTATATTGCAATGAATTAGGAAATATAAAGTCATATTTAGACCTGGAATTAATTCTTGGCACATTTCAAAATGTACAGTAAAAAAGATTGTACTACATTATGATAGCATTCAAACAACTACTGAATCGTGTCACTTCTCATTAGTTAGTTGAACATAAAAGTGTGGGAGTTTTATTAGAATTGAATTAGTGTATTATTACAGATTCATAGTTCACCTCTGATTTAATAGCTAAGCAACCACGGGTTAAATATATGAATTATTAAGGCTTCATATTTTGTTTATAATATAGCATAATTCATATCTCATAGATGCTGTGAAAATTAAAATAGTATTTTTAAAGTGCCCATCATAGTACATCAAACCTTAAACAGTCTTAAATGCAGGGACAAAGAGTGGATCAGGGACTGAAGGAAAGGCCATCCAGAGACTTCCCCACCTGGGGATCCATCCCATATGCAGCCACCAAACCCAGCCACTATTGCTGATGCCAAGAATGCTTGCTGACAGGAGCCTGATATGGATGTCTTCTGAGAGGTTCTGCCAGAGCCTTACTGACACAGATGAGGATGCTTGCAGATAACCATTTGACTGAGAATAGGGACCCCAGTAGAGAAGTTAGAGAAAGGACTGAAGGCACTGCAACCCTATAGGAAGAGCAACAATATCAACCAATCAGACCCCAGAGCTCCCAGAAACTTAAACCACCAACCAAAAAGTACACATGGAGGAACCCATGGCTCCAGCTGTATATGTAGCAGAGGATGACATGGTCTGGCATCAATAGGAGGAGAAGCCCTTGGTCCTGTGGGGGTTCATTTCCCCTGTGTAGGGGAATGTTAGAGTGGTAAGGTGGGAGTGGGTGGGTGGGAGGGGGAGCATCCTCATAGAAGCAGGGAGGGAGGGAAGGGAGAGGGGGAAACTGGGAAAGGAGATAATATTTGAAATGTAAATATATAAAATATCCATTAAAAAGTTTTAAATAAAGCAACATTGCATAATAGGAAATATTACAGTACTGGAAGCCTAATATGCTTGGGCTTCAGTGTCAATATTGAAAATAATGTTACTATTCCTAAGTTACTTAATATTTGTAAAAGTAACTTTTACTTGCCTGATATAATTGTCATCTCAAAGGCTTACTACTAAACAAGCTTAGTCTTTCTAGTTCTTTCTGAATTCTGGTTGACTGGTTCAACTGTTGTGGCTGAAACTCCTCTACACACTGATTCAAACTCTCTTCTCTCAGCTTCTGACTGAATTGCTCTGTTTGGCCTCAAAACTAACTCTAGAAATCTGTTGTCCATTCTCTGGCTCCTTCTGTCTTCACCTATGTCTAGTTTGTTCTCTCTGCAGCCTGTCTGAAATACTGTCCTGGTTAAAAAATGCCTCAGAACTCAACCAACTGAACCTCCACCAACTGAACTGCCATGAACTCCCCTCTCTGTACTGCTTCTCAAATCACTGACTCAACAGAACTCCTGACCAAACAGACCTGACCAGAACTGCATGCCTGTGTATTCTGAGTGCCAGGATTAAAGGCATGGACCACAGCGCCTAGACCTAAACTTTTGTCTGAAACTTGCTCTGTACCAGGTTGGCCTTGAACTCAGAGATCTGCTTGTCTTTTTTTCCAGGAATTAAAGGTGTGTCTGTATTCTAGCCAGATCTCACAGATCTAGAAGGTCTTTGGATATTATCCCTTGTCAGAGCATCTATGTTGCTGGATAAAAATTCCTCTACAAGTATTTGTTCCTCTTTTTCATTTGTAAATGGGAATAATAACAATATTCTTCACATGACCACTGATGTTTAAATGGGAACAAAAGAACAATAAACAATTCAATAAATATCCAATCTTTAACCCTACATTAGAGATCCAAAAGATTACATGACTTATTTTAATGAACATTTAGAGGCTTAGATAGGAAGACTGTTGCAAATTCAAGGTCACCCTCAGGTACAAAGTCCTTACCAGGCAAGCCTGTGTTCGAATGAGACCTTATCCAAACCAAATCAAGTCCAAACAGGATTTACAGCCAAGTGTGGTATCTCACATCTGTAACCTTAAAATTTGAGTGGCTGAGGTAGGAGGATCATAGGAGTTTGAAGCCAGTGTAGACTTTAGAATGACATTCTGTCTCAAAAACTAAGAAAAAAGTCAAGAGGGAAAAGAAAGCACTTAGCTTTCATGTCCACTGACAAAGAATAACCCTGAAATCCTTATAAAAATGATAGCCAAAACCATATTTTTAACTTTTTGTAGAATAAATTATAATTTTAAGTATACTTTCATAAAACAACAAAATCCTAATTATAGCTCATGCAATAAATGATGTTAAGATCTATACTAGAGTCAAGGTACTAAAGAAATAAAACACGCATTATTTTCTCAGTATTAACATTTATTTAATTATTGGACATTATCACATTACAGATGTTTGACGAATTTATGTAATGAGTTCCATAAGAAATGTACATGCACATGTAACTCACAGTCGCCACTGCAGGAATCTGTTTAGTGACACCATAAATTCAACTTTCTTGGCATGTGAGAAAAAGTCTATTAAATATTCCAAGTAAGATTGAAATCAATCAGGTTAACTAAAAATTGAGTGAAAGTTTACGTGCACAGAAAAGTATAGGCATACTATACTGCTACTTTAATTACTCTACTCCTGGTTTTGATGCTATTAAAAGTAAAATAGTCATTCTGAATATTTATTGAAATTGTTTTCATGTAGCTTGCTAAATACATTAAATAAATTATCTTTTAATCCTTCGGAGATCTCTGTGGGAAGGGTACTACTCTCGTTTTACAATTCAGACAACTGATTTTCCCAAAATCATAGGTGACAGAGTCAGGATATAAAATTCAAATCTAACTCCAAATATCTCCAAGAAGTCAGGTGTACCTTAGTAGAGAAACTATAGAATCAGAGGCAGGTGGTTTTCTATGAGTTCCAGGCTACCCAAGGCTACAGAGTGAAACCCTGTCTCAAAAAAAAATCCATAAGTATCAGGTACATGATTTAGTAGTAGAGCATAGAAGAACATTTTAAAATTCCTAGGTTCTATTTCCTTTGCTACACACACACACACACACACACACACACACACACACACACACACACACACACACACACAAAGGTACAGACATACACACACAGAGACATATACAATTATAAAATGTTAATTCAATCTTTGTTTGTTGATATTAACATATAGTGATATTTTACCTATAAGAGAAGATTTTGCCTCTCTCTGTCTCTCCAAGATGAATAATACCATGTTTGAAGTTCATGGCAAAATCCTTAGTGCTTCATGGTATATTTGCTTATCAGGAAGGAAAAACATAAAGTGCTTCCCTCTATCTTTCTTTGGTCTTCTTCATTTATACCGTATTGATCAGAAATTCCTTAAAATGTCTTTTTCTTATGTAGAAACTTCACTTCAGATTCTAGTGGTAACACAAGGAAAGTTATCTGCTTTCCTTGTTACATATTACTTTTGGTTATGTCATGAGAATTGAGATATTATACACAAGATTCTGGTATTCAGTTTGGATATTTCATATTTAAGTTTTTTACGGTATTAGAAAGTCAGTGACAAGAATTATGTTACTAAGATTTTATATTAGTGTATTAGCTTTGTTAACAATATAAGTAGTTTTCGTACTGTTAAGAAGCTTAGTGTTAAAGAAAATATATTTGATGCAGTGTAAACACTTGACATATTTCTATGCAGAAATGACTAAATTATCGGGTGCACATACTTCTATCGCTTAGCTTTAATCTCTAAAAATTATTAAGGGATGATAACATTTATATGGTTTTATTTATCTTCCTAATGGGTTTATGAATATATACGTGTCTAATATATGTATATATATATATGTCTTGTTTACACATATTTTTATATTTCCTTCACAATCAAAATTATACCATCTATATACACAGTACACAATAATTACCTTGTTTTGGGACAAAACTTACTGTTTTTCTTTTAAATGAAACAGAGGATTTGATGATATAACATATATATATATATATATGTGTGTGTGTGTGTGTGTGTGTGTGTGTGTATGTAGAACATACCCGCACACATGCACATGCACACACACACACACACACACACACACACACACACACACACACACTCATGTAAAGCTTCCAGGCAGAAGGGCAGTTAAAGTAGAGGATTTAGATGATAAAGAACAAAGTATCATATCATATATGTATGAAAAATCCACAGTGAATCCCATTAATTGTACGGTAACTTAAAAAGTTAAAAAATAGGACCACCAAATAAGTTTTGAATGTACATATTTGTCTACACAAAACAAATCTGTTTAAGGTAACTTGTTAAATTATATACCATTTCAGAAAAAATATCCCATTTATTTTCCAAACATAAGTATATAAATATTATACATAAATACCTACATGATTAAAGATAAGCCGGAGAAATGTTCTATTTCCTAAATGGATATTGATCTCATTTTTTAAGTCAGAAAAATGAATAAAAGTAACAGAATTGAGACCTAATTTGTATGAGAGAACTAAAATTCAGTGGTCTATAATTTCTATGAAAGCCTTTCATAATATATACCTTCATTCTTTTCTTTTTTTCTTTTTATTTTTTTATTGGATATTTTTTAATTTACATTTCAAATGTTATCCCCTTTCCCGGTTTCCCATTCATAAACCCCCTATCCCATCCCATCTCCATCCTCCATCTTCTATGAGGGTGTTCCCCCTTTAAACCACCCACCCCTTTCTGTCTGCCCGCCCTGACATTCCCCTGTACTCAGGGGGTGGGAGGTTCCAGCCTTGGCAGGACCAAGGGCTCCTCCTACCATTGGTGCCCAACAAGGCCATCCTCTGCTACATGTGCAGTTGGAGACATGGGTCCCTCCATGTGCAGACTTTGGGTAGTGGTTTAGTCCTTGGGAGCTCTGATTGGTTGGTATTGTTGTTCTTATGGGATTGCAAACCCCTTTAGCTCCTTCAATCCTTTCTCTAACTTGTTTGCACATAATTTTATATTTTCTTCAGGATTAAAATTATGCCACCTATACACATATTATTTCTCTTGTTTTGGCATATTAAGTATTATTAATTAGTTTATATCTTTCTTTTAGATGAGATAGATGATTTTGTGATACAATATATGTCTTAGGTCATAGCAAAGGTCACAAAGAGTTCATTCCTTAAACAATTCTGTAAAATACATGTAAAAAATATAATTTGTGCTTATTGAACAGTAAGCAGATATTCCAAAGATATGTTAAATTGAGAATTTAAAACTTTAACTTTTGCATACATTCTTCTGTGTTAAGCCCTATATATTCTTGAGTCATATTTATTACTACTGTATAAAATGTGAGTCTTAAGTTACAAATTTCTACATGTAGAATCTCCTTCCTATGGACTTACAAGTGACAGTGACAGCACTCCTGGGAGACAAGCTCTCTCCGGGTGGGATTTTGGTCCAGAGAGCTGTGCCACAGGGTTAACTCCTGGGTGCAGATGGAGACCAGAAGGATCCTGTCCCCAGTTGCTCTGTGGTTGCTGAGCCCTGTGGTCTCCTGGCAGGTCCCTCTTTGTTCAGTTCTTGGAGCAAAAATGTTTGTCTCACCCGCAGATTTGGGAGTACAGCTTGTTTCTCTTTTGTGTAGAGGAAGGCTACTGATTTATTTGAGTTAATTTTATACCCAGCCACTTTGCTGAAGGTGTTTATCAGCTTTAGTAGTTCTCTGGTGGAACTTTTGGGATCATTGAAATATACTATCATATCATCTGCAAATAGTGATATTTTGACTTCTTCTTTTCCAATCTGTATCCCCTTGATCTCCTTTTGTTGTCTGGTTGCTCTGGCTAGAACTTCAAGAACTATATTGAATGAGTAGGGAGAAAGTGGGCAGCCTTGTCTAGTCCCTGATTTTAGTGGGATTGCTTCATGTTTCTCTCCGTTTAGTTTAATGTTAGCTACTGGTTTGCTGTATATGGCTTTTACTATGTTTAGGTATGAACTGCATGGTATTGGAACAGAGACAGACAGATAGACCAGTGGAATAGAATTGAAGACCCAGAAATGAACCCACACACCTATGGGCACTTGATTTTTGACAAAGGAGCCAAAACCATCCAATGGAAAAAAGATAGCATTTTCAGCAAATGGTGCTGGTTCAACTGGAGGTCAACATGTAGAAGAATGCTGATCGATCCATGCTTATCACTCTGTACAAAGCTTAAGTCCAAGTGGATCAAGGACCTCCACATCAAACCAGATACACTCAATCTAATAGAAGAAAAAGTGGGGAAGAATCTCGAACACATGGGCAATGGAGAAAATTTCCTGAACAAAACACCAATGGCTTATGCTCTAAGATCAAGAATTGACAAATGGGATCTCATAAAACTGCAAAGCTTCTGTAAGGCAAAGGACACTGTGGTTAGGACAAAATGGCAACCAACAGATTGGGAAAAGATCGTTACCAATCCTACAACAGATAGAGGGCTTATATCCAAAATATACAAAGAACTCAAGAAGTTAGATCGCAGGAAGACAAATAGCCATATTAAAAAATGGAGTTCAGAGCTAAACAAAGAATTCACAGCTGAGAAATGCAGAATGGCTGAGAAACACCTAAAGAAATGTTCAACATCTTTAGTCATAAGGGAAATGCAAATCAAAACAACCCTGAGATTTCACCTCACACCAGTGAGAATGGCTAAGTTCAAAAACTCAGGTGACAGCAAATGCTGGCGAGGATGTGGAGAAAGAGGAACACTCCTCCATTGTTGGTGGGATTGCAGACTGGTACAACCATTCTGAAAAATCAGTCTGGAGGTTCCTCAGAAAATTGGACATTGCACTACCTGAGGAACCAGCTTTACCTCTCTTGGGCATATACCCAAAAGATGCCCCAACATACAACAAAGACACATGCTTCACTATGTTCATAGCAGCCTTATTTATAATAGCCAGAAGCTGGAAAGAACCCAGATGTCCTTCAACAGAGGAATGGATACAGACAATGTGGTACATCTACATAATGGAATATTATTCAGCTATCAAAAACAATAACTTTATGAAATTCGTAGGCAAATGGATGGAACTGGAAAATATCATCCTGAGTGAGGTAACCCAATCACAGAAAAACACACATGGTATGTACTCATTGATAAGTGGTTATTAGCCCAAATGCTTGAATTGCCCTAGATGCACAGAATACATGAAACTCAAGAGGGATGACCAAAATGTGAATCCTTTACTCCTTCTTTAAAAGGGGAACAAGAATACCCTTGGAAGGGAATATGGAGGCAAAGTTTAAAACAGAGGTAGAAGGAACGCCCATTCAGAGCCTGCCCCACATGTGGCCCATACATATACAGCCACCCAATTAGATAAGATGGATGAAGCAAAGAAGTGCAGGCTGACAGGAACCGGATGTAGATCTCTCCTGAGAGACACAGCCAGAATACAGCAAATACATAGGTGAATGCCATCATTAAACCACTGAACTGAGAATGGGACCACCGTTGAAGGAATCAGAGAAAGGACTGAAAGAGCTTGAAGGGGCTCGAGACCCCATATGAACAATAATGCCAACAACCAGAGCTTCCAGGACTAAGCCACTACCCCAAAATTATACATGGACTGACCCTGGGCTCTGACCTCATAGGTAGCAATGAATAGCCTAGTAAGAGCACCAGTGTAAGGGGAAGCCCTTGGTCCTGCCAAGACTGAAACCCCAGTAAACGTGATTGTTGGGGGGAGGGTGGTAGTGGGGGAAGGATGGGGAGGGGAACACCCATATAGAAGGGGGGGTAGGGGAATGCTGGCCCAGAAACCAGGAAAGGGAATAACAATCGAAATGTAAATAAGAAATACTCAAGTTAATAAAGATAAAAAAATAAAAGAATAATTAAAAAAAAAGGAGTATAGCACTCCTGGAGCCAGCTCTCTTCAGCCAGGATTTGGGTAAGGAGAGCTGTGCCACAGGGTTAACTCCAGGGCACAGGTGGAGACCGGAAGCCTCCTTCCTTTCTCTATAATTATTGGCACCTAGCTTATCCTAAACAACAAGTCTTTGGACATTCTATGCCTTTATCACAAATGTAGAGAAGCAGAGCTTCTCTGAAACTAAGTTATTAAATACAACACATCTTTGTTCTCCATATCACATAAAATGAACAACAATTTGCAACATTCCCAGGTACTTCTTCATTCCAGGACCTTAAGCAAACAATTACTGTTTCTTACTAAAAACTACTTTCTAGTTCTAATTTAGATCAAATCCTATCCTAAATTAATTTCGTTTCTATCATAATTCTTTACAACTTAACATGTTTTACAAGAATCATTGCTATTAATCTCTAAGATGAATGGCTCAAATACAAAAATATATAAATCAAGAGTTACCTGAAATATATTGAGTAATTTGATTAAACACAGTTATCCCTTGACTTTTACTATTTTGATATAGTAAGAATACATAAAGAGCTTTTATACAAAGAAAGCTTCCACAACTGAAATTGAACCTGGACATCAGATATAGGCAGCAAGGTAAGCTCCTGAGTGTAATATGGATCTGTGAATTCCCTAATGTATGTGAGTTCATTTTCTTATGACTGAAAACTTCAAAAGATTTCCCTACTCTGTTTTAGACATGACATGATATTTGAAGTGCTTCCTTTATTTCTATAGGTAAAAATGTTTCATACATTTAAAATAATAATAAAAAATAGAAGTTGTTTCCTGTAACACCAATATGATACAGTGAAAAATTTTGGGCTATTCATAACATAAACACACTATGTTTGGTATACTGTCCTTAGAAAGCAAACTAATCAGAATGCCACCCTAGTAGAAACATAATAACTGGGAAATAACAGGTTTATTAGTTAAGTAACATATTATTGTCTCATTCTTAGTCATATTTGTGTCATGACATTACATCTACTTGTACATGAAAAATTAATTTTCAGTAAATCAATGATAAGCTCCAAACAATGGTCTTATGAGAGTCAGAGAGTATGAAAAACTATGAAGTACTCTTTATATCAGGCCTATTTGAATGAAACAGACAATCTAATAGGCTTACACAGTATAATCCTTTGTCTAATACACCAATTGTTTCCTAGAGATAGTCTTTCATTCTAAATGAATGAGATCAGAATGAAAGCCATTCTAGATGAGACCCATAGTTTCTGTGGACAACACATTCTGTTTCTTAGTTATTCAGTGATGAACATGCAGTAGGAAATATTTCATTTTAGTGTCTACGTAGTAAGCATGTATTTCTAACTTCTGAGATCACATTTTTAAATGAAAGACAGACTTTCCATAAAATTAATGGGAATGTAACTATTTCCTGAATTTTAATTTCCAGACAAGAAAACCTTTTATTCTATTAAATAGTATTTGCTTTACTCTCCTTAGAATAGTTATTTTACTGTGACCCAACATTCTACTATACTCATAAGTCTTACAGATAGATAGTGAGACACATACCACAATGAGTAACTGCAAAGCTGCTTATGATTGAAAACAAGAGGAAAGCAAGTTAAATGTTCATAAAGGTTGAATGAATAAGTATAAATTCATTATTTTGGGGTAAATTATATACAAATGTTGATACATTATATAGGTAGATATGAAAATAATGTTGAAAATGGGTATGACAACTAGACATCTAAGTAAAATATCTACATATGTTTTAAATCACAAAGTATATACTGTTTTAGAATCAACACTTATATACCGAAAATAATGTATAACACCTTATGAAATTAATTGTTACAGGATGGAGATGAGAATATTCTTGTGTACAGTCAAGCAAAACTTTAACTGCATTATGGTGCTTCATTTATTTTTAAAGAAACTTAGTTTCTTGGAAAGAATGAAAATTCCTTATAAACAATTCTTTATATTTTCTTAAATTTTAAAAATTTGCATAGCTGATTAAGAACAAGGACATTATGAATTTTGCAGGAAAATGGGTGGAACTAGAAATTATCAACCTGAGTGAGGTAACCCAGTTCCAAAAGGACATGTATTGAATGTATTCACTTATAAGTAAACATTAGCCATGAAGTAGAGGACAGACATGCTATAACCCACAGACCCAAAGAAGCCAAATAACAAGGAAAGCCCAATGGAGGAAGCTTGAATCTTTCTTAAAAGGGGAAACAAAATAGACTTCGGAGGTCAACTGAAGGAGGAAACTAGGTGGAAAAGGGGATGGGTAGGTGAGGGGAAGATCATATGTAAGATGAGCAGGGGAAAGAAAAGGGAGATCAGTGGGGAGGGGGGAGAGCAGTCTCTAGGATGTGCCAGAGACCTGGGATAGGGGAGAAGCCCCACACTGTCTTTGGGGGCAACTCCAACTGAGACTACTAGCAGTGGGCTATATGGATATTGAAGTGGCCACTCCCTGCAGCCAGGCAGGATTCCCAGTGGAGGGATAAGGAAAGCAAACAACCAACAAAACCTCCAAACCAAAATGTGATCTGCCTACAAGATGTGTAGGCACAATATTAGAACAGAGACTAAGGGAAGAGTCATCTAATAACTGCCCCAACTTGAGACCCATCCCATGGGCAAGAACCAATCCCTGACACTATTAATGATACTCTGTTATGCTTGTAGAAAGGAACCTAGTATAAATGTCCCAGCACATTAGATGGAGCTTTGGGAGTCTCATGGAAAAGTTTCATAAATATGAAAGACAATCATACAATAGTGAAATAATATGCTATAAAATGGACTATCTGCACTTCTTTATGGAGACTGAATAAATATAAATTCAAATATGCTCCTCAATGTTACTAATTTTATTCACTTTAATTCAATAAATGTAGACCTGTTATTTGCATATATATTATTAATAGTCTGTTCTTTCTGATTAAAACCTTTACAGTACTTTTTAGAAGGCCTTCTCTGGAGAAGGCCTCTTTAGACATTAATTCTTTGTTGAAATAAACTCAACGGATATGTCTACCTTTTCTAATGAACCACATATTTATGTCATATGGTTCTTACTTTTCTTTATATGTATCATTCCTAATGATGGGTAACTGTTAATTTGAAGCTGCAAAGGTTATTATGATTTCTCAAATTTTCTAATTTAAGATTTCTAATACTATCATATCTCATCTTAAAAATAAAACTATCAAAAATTTCCAAACTGCTGCAGACAAAATCAGAACCAATGTAAGTTAAATAAACTGTTGAAGATTATAAACTATGTACCAAGTGAGGCTTATCTCTGAATGAATGATTCCAAATGGCTGTCTCTTCAATAGCCTTCAAAGTGAAAAGAAGTTAGAATAAATTCAAAATCCATTTCCTAGGTAGGGGAGATGGCTTGACGGATAATATGCGTGCTCTGCAAGCCTGGGAATTGAAGTCTAGATCCACTGAATCCAAATACAAGCTATACAAACATGGTAGCCACTGGTAATCCCAGCATGCAGGAAGCAAAAACAAAAGCTCTCTGGGGAAAGCTCGCTACCTAGACTAACAGGAATTAGTGAGAACTGGTGGTTTAGGATTAAATTCTGTCTCTAAAAAAATTAAGAGTAAAGGCACTGAAGACCAGCTTTTGGCCTCCACAGTACACATTCACATACAGGTGCATGTACACCCATCAAAACACAAACACACACACACACACACATACACACACACACGTGAATTAGAATTATATATATATATACATGAATTAGAATTATATATATATATACACACACACACACATATATATATGTAAAATTTTAAAAGCTAGACATGGTGATATTACTTTGTTCTTACTGTAATATGTATGAGCAAAATCAGTATGACATGTTTCTCTTGCTATTACTGTTGTCATTATATTAATATATTAATATATAGGCAATTATTATACAATTGTAAAGTTTGACTAATAACTCTAGAACTGGGAGTAATTTTGTCCCTCAAGGAATATTTGCTGATATCTGGAGACAAATTTTGGTTATTATAACTTGGAGAGAAGGGTGCAAATTGAGACCAGAAATAAGTATCCAGCATCAAATACCTAGGCACCATCTTAGAAACCTTTACCCAGAGATAAAATGTGTGGATCTATTAGAACCATGCAGCACTTCTCTTGCCTCTGTCTCCTAAGTGCTAAGTTTCTAGGTCTGTGACAGCACACATGACCATATTGCTTATGTTTAAATATTTTTCATCTGGTCTTCTGATCTTTATGACTCAAATATTTATTAAGAGTTTTAGATATTGCTCTAATCAATTTACCAGATCAAATAGTAAGAAACATGTGAATGACTTTGATAGAGTTCTAATTGGAGAATTAGTCTAGGATAAAGAATTGTATAGTCATAACAAGTATTAAAGAAATTAATTAACTATAGGTAAATGTACAGATTCAATGCCTACTAAAATGGAATATAAGAATTCGAGACAGTTTTTTAAAAGAGCTATCTTTTCCTTACTTTGTCTTCGTCCACACTTCTCAAAAAAAATCTCTTTTTACTTCTCCACTTAACAATTTTCTTCAAACAGTGCCTGTATGATAAAATAATAAAGAAAAGAGTTTATTTAATAATGGGTTTCTCTGCACATTTATTCTCATATTGAAGAATTTTTCAATCATGCAATTTCCAAAATTAATGTGGAATCATTCTAAAGTATAAAGTATCTCTAATAACAGCAAATGCTTTATTCTTCCTTATCATCTTTTAAGAATCAATCAAATCTTTTAGTAGTAAAGTGTAATTTTATTTTGATTATTCAAGTATTCAAAAGGTCTTCTGACAGGGAAATTTTTAAGTCTTGATTGCTCTGCGAGAATTAGAGGTTACTATAAATATTCTTCTGATAATATATAGATATAACCATCAACTATCACCCTTTCTTATTTAATAAGAATGAAATCTTAACACAAAGAATAAATATCTATATATTATTAATGATCAAATGTTTATTTTTCTCTTTAAAGTCATGTGAATCTTGCAATCAACTTTTCATCTGGTTTCCTGGATCCATTTCTCATTTTCTAAACATAAACTGAATGATTTTTAGGTCACCTATGTCAACCAATCAGACCTAATCCTTTTGTTTGTCTTAGTTTTGTTAATTTTATTTATTTCAGGGGAATACTTTTAAATCACCATGCTATGTGCCTCTGGCAGACATAGACCTTCTTTTGTAGACCAAGATGACCTCAATAGCAATACCTCTCTTACCTCTGACTGCTGAGTGCTAGGTTTCTAGGCCTGTGACACCACATCTGACCATATTGCTTCTGTTTAAACTATTTTTCATCTGGACCTCTATTTGCCTTAGCAAATGAGCTTTATCTCTTCAGTAGCTCTAATCTTTTTCATCAGCTACTTGAATAGTTCTTTGCTAGTACAATTTGCAAATGAAATCTGAAATGGCAGAACAAAACGTTTTTCTATTATGAACTAGAAAGCTTCTCACTTTATACTTCTCTAGCATTTTTAGAACTGAACTTATTTCTCTACAGAGAAACTGGAAAGGCTGTACACCAGTTAAGACAATTTGTTTCTCTTATAAAATGAGTACCTAACATAGAAAAGGCAAGCAACAGAAGAGATCTCACTTGTGATTACTCCTGAACAGCCAACCTGTTGTACATTTAAAAAAAATGCATTAGAAACCTAGGAGACCAATTTGTTCAAAACTTGCTTAAGCAAATCATCTTTTAAAAGCTTTGGTTGTTGTTCTTGCTATTTTTAATCATTATTTTCTTATTGGTAAAGATGTCAACGATACCTGTCCAGGTTACTACAGAATACGAACTGTCAAATGAAGTAATTATGAGATCCTTTATAAACCGTTAAATTCCATCTAAACTAAAGTATTAATTCAATAAAGAATTTATGATTATACATTTGAATATTCATTTCCACTATGTGATATAGGTAAAATGTAGACTTTTCGGTTCATCTCCAATTTATTCTATCATAATGTATAGAAGTTCAGATTATCCACCTGATATAACAACAACAGGAAAATCTGAGAAAAATTATACACTATTCCCATTCTTAGTGCATTCCTATTCTTTCCTGCAATGGGGCTTAGTTGCAATGAACCATTACAATTTCTAGTCACTTCAGTAAATTTTGCTAAAAAGTCTCAAAAACATTGTCACAAAGCAGTCAAATCAAATATTAATATTTTAGTGTTTAGGAAACAAAGATTATTTTATAAATATTTTCACTTAATATTCTTATTCATATAACTGATTCAATTATAAAACTGACCATGATTAATGTAGAAAACACCTCAACTTGCATAGGAATTATTATTACAACTTCCCATATTATCTTTGTTTATGCCAAGTTTGCACACATGTAATAGGTACTAAATTATGTTGACATAAATTAACTCATTCTATCTCCATTATTTCAGCAAAAAGTCATAGAAATTACAGTGCCTCCTTTCAAGTACAAGCAGATGAAATTAAACATATTTACTTATCTACATGTAACTTATGATGCTATATATCATAGTTAGCCTGACACCCAAACAAGCTGTGCGTGACCATAGTAAAAGGAAACATTGTACTTGATGAGATAGGGTAGTAGGTTTTGCTACCCCCAGTAGCAATGCAGAAACATAAGCAAAAACAAACAAACAAAAAGCAAGATCATTCAAAACAAATGAAATATGAATACAATAAAAATGAGTAAGTAAATTTTCCAAAGTTTACAAAGTTATTTCTTACAGACACCACTGGGCATTTTGAAAGGTACCTTTTATCAAACTATCAAAATATATGTGGAATGAACAATCATGAAATTATATCAACATAGAAACAACCTAAATAGCCATCATCAGGAAGATGGATAAATTAGTATAAATGCATACAGTAAAATACTTAGAGCAGAAAAATAAATCCATCACTACTACATATTAGAACATAATTGAGGAACTTTATGATGGCTTACAAAATAAGACAGGAGCACAAAGCAGTATGATTTAATTTATGTAAGAAATGTCAAAAGCAGGCTACCCTAAGAAATATATTGATTGAGAATGCAAGGGATAAAAACCCCTATAACAAGGGAAAAGTAGGACTGAAAGGAGAGGACAGAGGATGTAAAGTGAATAAAAAATAAATTATTGGAAAAAAGTTAAAAAATAAAAAAACAGGGAAATTATACATGAACTCAAACAAGGGAATGCTTTTGAAAAGAGGATTGAAGGATTGGAATTAGAAAAGTGTAGTAATTACACAGTGGTGACCTTATAGAACATGCTGTTTTGGTCCTTGAGTTGGGTGACAGGTAACAAATGAATTATTTTATATATCATACACAGAAAATTGTTGGTGCATATATTTTACAGATACCTTTTTAATATGTATCAAACACAATACAGTTCAAGCTATAGTCTATTTTCTATATTTTTTCTAATAAGCTTTATGAGCCTAACAACCATTTATTTCAAAAGCAGCTGTTCTAAATAAATACACATAAACTTTAAGCAGTTTAATTTCTGTGGCCAAGTTAAATTTCTTTCTAACACTCACTTTACAAACAGATATCATGAGGGTAACTTTGGGATTTAAAACATCAAAGACCTCATAAAGTTAAAAAAAAAAAGCTATGTGTTTAGTACAGACTATAAGGTTTTTTTTTTTACTCCAGACAGACAGCAACAGCAAATACTCTCTACAAACAAATATTTCTTTTTACAAAATGATCTTATACCAAGAAGATGCTTCTTGAAAAATTCTATAGTTTGAAAAATATTTTTAAAATGTAAGTTTTTTTATAGATTGCACACATATAACTCTAACAATAGCTTTTTAAAAACTCATATATGTTTAAGTTTTGGTAGATTGTTCTAGTATTTATGGTTTTGCTGAAGGAATGATATTAAAAATAGTATGCTAAGGGAAAGTCTTTCAAAACGTATCTTTATTTTTAACCCCCAAAGTTAAGTTTTCCAGCAATGAACTGTTTAAGGCACACAGAGAACTGATGAAATTTCCAAAGCTTTCAGTTTCATAAGTCTTGTTCTCCAACTATAAAGAGAGATGCAAACCTAAAAATAACCTTTAAACGGTTCTGCCTATTGAAATGATTTCTAGACTGTACTTTCCCAGAACTTTGTATTGAGGCAGGGTTCTCCTTTTTTTTTTTTTTTTTTTTTTTTTTTTTTTTTAAAGAAGCACGGACAGTTCGAAAACAGTCTAAAGCTTATGACCAACTATCATTAACAAAAACTAATAAAATATTCACTTTTAGAGCCAGTTTTGTTTAAAAGGAAATTATCCTAAGGATACAAAGTGGATGGCACTGTACATATATTTCAACAGGTTGAATTTAAAAAATGAGGTAAATGACAAAACTTTTGAGTTTAGCAATTATGATAATTAAACTAACTTTCAGAGTACTATCATAGTACATATATTTTCTATGACACTGAAATTGACAAGCCACAAATATCCTTAAAATTCACTCTTTTCCTAAGTCCAGAGAATGCATCTAATAAATTCATCTCTGGACATTACCGAAAGTCGAAGGAACGTAAAACACGCCAAGCACTATCTACTGCCACCCCCACGATCCGCTCCTACCCATTATAGAGATTTTACATTAATTTTATACCATACATCACCTATGCTAAAGGAAAATAAAAATAACCCAACTAATATGAGAAGGAACTTCATAGCAACATTATCTCTCAAGTAAAGCCTGACTTTTCCCCTCTTTCCCTTCAACCCTACAACTCTAAGGCTCAAGATCCTTTCAAAAAACTCAACATTACCACCCACACTAACTCCTCGAGCCGTTCTTTTACACTGTCAGAATTTTTAAAAAGTACTTTAAAAGTCCTATACCTTTGTCTTCATCCTTTAAGACTTAAGCTCTGAGAGAAAGGGATGAGGGACGCCCAGGACAGTGTGAAATCTGAGGGACGAGGTGGGGCGGAAGGCTAAGCGGCGTCCGGGTTGACAAAAGAAAGAACTAGAAGTCTGGTGGGATGCCGGACCAGGTTGAGCGCAGTTATCCTGAGCGCACGTGAAGCATCTGAGGGGGAGGGACCTAAGCTTCAGTTCTCGGACTCCACCGCCCCCAAGCGACCAGAGCCTTCCTAACCATAGCTACTCACTGCAGCCATGTTAGCGTCGTCCCAGTCCCGCCTCTCAGGCTCGTGGGACTCCACCCACCACGGGGTTCCAAACCGAAACAGGAAGTGGGCTAGGATCCCTCGAAACCAGCATCAACTGCTATCTTCTGCGCGTCCGAGCGACCCACGACCCGCGACTCGCGGGTGCCCGACCCCTGTCCTGAGTGTTACCGGCCCCTCCCCTTCCTCCCACCCGGTGAACTGGAGAGATCATGTCGAACATGGAGAGTATCCTTTCCGTCGGTCAAGGTGCTACCCGGGCCTTGGGGGCCGGGGGAGGGCGAAGGCAGGGGGCCGGGGACACGCCCAGGAGCTTGACCTTTTGGTCCCGCACGTGGGGCGAGGGCGCTGTGGCACCGATGGGTAGGCTCCAGCCGCCTGGGGTTGGCTTTTTTTTTTCTCCTCCTCGCCTCCACCGCCGCCGCCGCCACCGCCACCGCCGCCGCCGCCGCCGCCGCCGCCGCCGCCGCCGCCGCCATCCTCGAATGTGGGGAGGGTCAGAGCAGCCTGTGGACAGACGGAGATAATTGAACCCGTACCGCCTCTTGCTGAGAATTTCTGACACCTGCCATATCAGTCAATTTTGGCCTCTTTGAAATTGACAGGGAATGGTGTCAGAACCGAGGGGAGGCGACTGGAGTTTGCCTATGGCTCAGGGAGATGTAGGTTCTCAATGCGTACGTGGCCAAACAGCTTTTGGCAAACTGCCCTTTAATGACTGCAGGTGACTGGTGATGAGGTTGAGCGATTGCTAGGAACCCTCCGAACTAACTGTGCTTTCTATCTGTTCCCGCTGTATGTTAATTTAACACTTGAGGAAACTCAGGTTATTCTTGAAGCCGTGAAGTCCAACCAAACCTGTGTGGCCACTTAGGCAGTTAGTAGGGGCTAAGAATAAAGCTGCCTGGTGACGTCATGAACACAGGTTTTTTTTTTTTTTTTTCACTACTATAATTCCATCACAGCAGCTCCATGTTGTTGTAATTTTTACTTCTTCCAGAGGTTGGCTTTAGAGAAAAGAGAATAAATTGATTTTTTTTCTTCCACTCCAAGCTAGCAAAAAGATAAACCGGGGGTAATGGTAATGGTTCTGTTAGAAGCTCGTTTGGCACTATTAGTTTATAAGCCTGAAATTCAGGTAAATTTTTTGATGGGTTAAATTCTATGTCAGACAGAAAATCTTGCTAATGTAACTTATATGGCACTAGCCAAGATAAGCTGAAAATTAAAATGCTAGTATCGGGGAAGGGTGCAACTCATGAAAAGATGACCAAGAAAGACCCAAGTTTCTACTACATGTAAAAGAATAGTCAATAGTTTAGTGAGTGTGTGTGTGTGTGTGTGTGTGTGTATATGTATATATATATATATATATATACACACACACACATATATATATGGATTATAGTAGCATAAAGTGAAGAGCACTGAACTCTGAGTCAAAAGATCAGTTTTATTTCCCAAGTCCCTTAAAACAACAATCTTCTGAATTAAGGCATGACATTCATCCCCTGCCATCCACTTGGCTCATTTGGGAGGCATGATTATCTAACCTTTCAACCCTAGAAAAGTATTTTTAATGTAAAAGGAAATGGTAGTGCCTTCCAAACTTTTGAACATACTCTGAAGTATGAGAGATTTGAATACCTTAAAACTTATTAGCTCCTTTCCTAGAAAGTTTGAAAGGATTAGAAGCAGTAGCTCTGGAAGTTTTTATTTCTTGTTCTGAAAATATAGAGGCAGGTTACTTTTACTTTGTCTAGCCTGCCTTGTATTCCCAATAGGAAAATATGTGGTTACTATTTTTTCAATAAAAAGTATAAACATGCTCATTTTTTTTAACTCACAGAGTCCAATTAGTGCTGTTCCTATTTATATGGCTGTGGCCTCAACCACTCAGGCATGGGCAACCTAGCAGTAACAACCATTGAAAGAAAAGTGATTCCCCCAACTCCAATAGCCTCAACTACCAGTACCTCCTAGAGGTGGGGCCTCAGTAGTTCCTCTCCTATCAGTACCTGTTTTTTAATGGGCTTGAACTTTTGTAGATATTGTACAGGCTTCTGGGTGCTCTTGTGTATGTACAGCAGTCAAGTCAGGTCTAGAAAACTGTGTTGTATAATACTTCTAAAAAAATCAGTATAAGTAACTTCTGTACCTAATAACAGTAAACTGCTCTTTAGTCTGTTATGTACAGTAGTAAGGTTTAATTTGATCCAAACCATATGAATACTCATCTTGGTTCATTTTTGTGTAAACTAGGCCTCCCCTACACACACACAAAATATAGAGGTAGGAAATAATATGAACTCAGACTACCTTCCATAAATAACCTGAAGTAAAATTTGAAGAACACCTTACCCTTTTATAAAATGTAAAATTCTCATTGTACTGTAGGAAGATTGGCTGTGATTAAATAATTTAGTTGCCCTTGTAACTTTTCCGTCTTTGTTAAGTATATTAATCTACTCTTTGTACAATGGTAAAGCTCACTTTAAATTTTTAATTAAAGCCAGATTTAATTTCTGTGACATGCATGCATAGGTTTTAGTGTTAGGTTAATTAAAGGAATGAAAAATTAGTAGATAGATAATTAAGGGCTACCCCTGTGGCCCATTCTGCCGCACCTCCCTTATTACGGCACCTATAAGTCATTTTACTAATGAAATTCAAGTGTGATTCATTAACAGGAACTTTGTTTCCTAGTTTAAACTGATAGCCTTCCCTTCTGTAGTCTAGGAATCTTAGGACTAGTGTTAGTGTTTTCTACCAGTTACTCCTGTTCCTTTCTGCATCCTTTTACCCTTTCTTTAAGCATCTCTACCCTTGGAAGGAACATTACTTAACTCTTTCTTTAGACTATGAATTCGTGGGGAATGGGACCATTTATCCTCATATGCTCATTTGCATACACAACACTGGTCCCATTGTAGACAAAGAATGAGCAAATGACTTTCTGTTAGTAGTTAATTATTAGTATACTTGAATTGGCATCTTTATTATAGACCAAATCGTGTAGTAGATACATGAAATTAAACACACTACGTCCATCTTTTAGCAGCTTTTGATCTGGGACCAGAGGTCACACATAATGAGAACCTAAATACCAATGCAAAGTAACTCCTAATTCAGATGAATGCTAATGTGTGGACTTAGTAAAGGCTTTAAGATTGTTGTTTTAAGAATCACAGTTTTGAATTTTACTATGTGTATTTTTCTGGACACATTACCTGTTGCTATAATATTTTTAGGCATTCTGACTTGAGGGAGGTTACAGACCAATGAAGTAGATAATAAGTACTGAACATACTCTTAAGTTCAAAAAGGGAATGAAGGACTGGTATCACCTGGGGCTGTATTGCACACAGAAATAGCTAGCTCCTTAACAATAGCTGTTAGTCATTACAGATCTTATGAATCACTTTAAATCTTAAAGCAAGACAACTCATATTATCAGGATCAGACTTGCCAGCATTGATATACAATGTTGTGTTTTTATCAAGACACCGTCAACATAAACAACTACCCTCGCTCCAAAGCGAATGACATAATTTAATTCTGAAGCCAAGTATGATTAACCATGGCTTAGGAACATAGATTCACATTACCCCAAACTGCTAATACTTTAGTGGATTTTTTATAGCAACAGAAGAAAGTTATACATCAGGGCTCTTTTGCTCATTGGAGACATCAGATAGGAGGGTACAGCACAGTAGAAAAATCTCAGCTATAACCCTCATGTCTATCTGAGAACACTTTTAGCTTTTTGGTTGGTGAAAGCTGCTGGTATGTTAATACATTTCAAAAGGTTTTATCTGTTAGTCACAGGATGTTAGGCCAGACAGAGGTGGGCAAGGAATGGCTGTTAAGGGGACTAAAGATAGCCCAAGACATATTGTAGTTAGGCCCTGGACCTGTAAAATTCCAAGCTCTCCAGTCATGGAAAGTCTAATCAGTTAAGTCAGCCTTGCTGAAGTTCAGTAAATGGTGTAGTCTCTTTACTGCTTTAGTTCCCAGTGTTTACAGTATTTCACATTTACCCATTACGTTGGTCCCCTGCCAGTGCATATGTAATTTATGGCTTGTAAAATCAACAGAATGCTGTCTTTTACAAGAAGTATGAAATGTAGTTTTGAGGTCCTTCTTTCCGTACCATATGAAGACCAATTCTGAGATTCCCTGACCTAAGAGATAAGCTGCATTTGAGTACCTCTTTGTTTCTGTATTCCTTTGTTACTACATACATATCCGGCCCTAGCAGTTCTCAACCTGTGGGTCGTGAACCCTTTCAGTGGTGTTGAAGGAACCTTTCACAGGGGTCACATATCAGGTATCCTGCTTGTCGATATAGTTCAAAACAGTAGCACAATTACAGTTCTGAAGTAGCAACAAAAATAATTTTATGGTTGGGAGTCACCACTCCATGAACTATATATTAAAGGGTCACAGCATTAGGAAGGATGAGAACCAATGATCAATAGGTTTGTGTTTTAAATTAGTAAACTTATCTCTAAAGTTGCTTTTAGTTTAGATGATCTTGAGTCTGATTCTTTTGCTCTCAAATTTACCTCCCTACACACAGTATTAACTAACGTACTGAAAGCTTATAAAGCCGGAAAGTTGGAAGCATAATGCCATTTATCAAATACATAGACAGTCTCTCATACTGGTACCACTGTTTTATGCTAGAACAACTATTAGTGGAGCACTTTCTTAAAAAGAAATGTATTTGTAAATAAGAATTTATTTGTAATGACTTGAATATGTTTGTATGTGTATTTGTGTCTGGGTATGGTCACATGAATGCAGGTACTCACAGAGGCCAAAGGAAAGTCAGATCCTCTGAAAATGGAGTTAGCGTGGTTGTGAGCTAGCTGACAGAGGTGCTGGGAACTGAACTTTGGTCTGCTGCAGGACAGGCAAAATGCTAATAACCACTGAGCCATCTCTAAAAGAGTGCCCAGCCCCTCTGCCTGAAACTCTTGTTTTCTTCCTCTTCTTACCTGTATGTTTTCAACCTCTACTCTTGTTCATCAAGAGAATTATATAACCTGGTTGGTAGCATTTGTAATAGAATAGCTTCTGAACTTCTGAATTTAGAAAACTTACTATAAGTTTAAATAATAAACTCTCACAAATTTTTCATAGCAAGTCGAATTCTACTTTAAACTAAAGCTTCTTTATTCATATACAGTGAATTCTTTCAATCTTAGTGATTTTTGAAAAGCTATAAAACGGAAATGCAATATAATAGCATATGATTGTTTTATGTAATGTTTTCGAGACAAACTTCTGTATTGATATAGATTTCTCAATTAAAATAGGTGCCTTAGTAAATAATAATTTATTAAATAAATACTCTATGCCAAAAAATCACTTTTAATTCTAAATTCTTTTTTTAAGTCCTATAATGTCCTGTTTAAAGTCTTTCCCTCTTGAGAAAGTTTAGAAAAAGAGTAGAACATTCCTGAGAGACTTCTACTTGGCTTAAGAAAGACTGTAAAACATTATCAATTAAATTCTTCTTTTCCTTTACTATGGATGCTACTATTTAAAAGTTGACAGTTATGACTTAAGTGCATTCTTTATATATTATATCAGACATGTATACTCTTAAAGCATATTGATATCTTTCATGTTTTCAGTGGTATATATAGTTCTATTACTGTTTTAAAAATATTAGTTATCACTGTATAAATATACATCTTCATTCCCATATAGCTATCCACTATATTAACACACCAACAATTTATTTTTCATTATTTTAGTGATGGCATTAAGATTAGCTCTCATATCATTATAAGAAATAGGACTACAATCAGGTTTTGAACATATGTTCTGTGCGTATTGGCAAAAATTGTGTGATACATTACTAGGAATAGGAATGTTGTATTGAAGAATACATGCATTTAAATTTTCTTTGAATACATTTGTATTATCTAAAAATCATGTTGATTTGATTATTTCTTTTGTAACCAGTACTTTTCATTCCTTTCTTGTTGTATACATACAAATACTCCAGAATAGTGTTATAATTTAAGAACAAATAGAACAAGGTCACTTTTCCCCCTGATTTTAATAATTCTAACTATTCATGATAAGTCTGATGCTTGTAATAGATTTTTTGTTAGATGCATTTTATTTTTCTGATTTCATTAGGAGTATTCATCTTAGTGTGATTGGATTGCCAGTTGAATGTTGGGTCTTCATGGTCCTTCTTTGCATATGCAGATTTTTACTCAAGATTTTCTTAATACATGAATGTGAATAAAATGTATGTATAATAGATTTAGTGTTTTATAATGTTAAGCCGTCTTTGGATTCTGAAGGTAAACTTACCACGATTATAAAGCATCGATAATAAATTGCCCATCTATAATGATTTTCAGTTTTGTTTTTAATATTTTTACATCTTTGCTAATGAGTAAATATGGCCTTTAATTAAAGTTTTGTTTCCAAGTTTAAAAAGTGTTCTTTCTTTTCTTTAATCCTTCAGAAAGTTTGTGTATGGTAAGAACTACCATTTTCTTAAATTCTTGACAAAATTCACCAATAATATGATCAAGTCTGTTCTTGTGACTCTATTAAATGTTAAAATATTTTAATGCTTTGCATCAGAAATTCTGAATTATTTGGGCCTTTTTTAGTTAATTTCTGCCATTAATTTAGTACCCTTTTTATATAATGCTTAATCCCCTAATGTAAAATTTTGAAGTATCGTCATCCATAGTTCTATTTCTCTTTTTATTCTATTCATGGCTCTTTTTGCTCGATCAGTTACTACACAACAATACCATGTCAGATTTAACAGAGTTCAGCTTGGGACATTTTGATCACCTTGCCTATTATATTCTTGGTTTTTGTTATTATTTTCCCCTCTTATTTTTTTGCCCTATTTATGGAGTTTAGGAACTTATCTTTTTCCTGATTTTATGTGGTAAATATTTACATCATTTTTAGTCTTTCTCTAAAATGTGAGGCAGGAAGGCTGGAAAGTCCCAATTAGCCAAGTACCACAAGATTCCTTTCAGTTACTCCATTCACACTCAGTGCTAAACAGAGAAGACAGCTTTCCTCATTTTTTTCTTTAATTAGACATAGACACCTTTTAAAGATTTCAAACACAAATTCTTAATTTTTTATCTTACCTTTAGTTTCTTTGAGAAAAGTATGAAGAAAGCAAATCTATTAACTACTGAGTTGTGTTCAATTGACAAATTTTTTGAAATGTATTTCAGTTTATGGCCTAATGAATAAGTTTTCTTATGTCTAATTAATATGCTTGCAGATGTATAGTCTCACATTATTGGAGCAAGATTAGCTCTGTTCTCCATGCCTTTTTCTAAAAGTTCTTTTTTAAAAAGCAAAGATTAGTGTAAAAAGTAATGTATTTCATTTTACTGTATCAATTTATCATTGTACATTACTTTCCCATTAGTCTCTCTTGTCTCCTTCCTCCTCCTCCTCCTGGCTTCCTTTCCTCCCCTTCTGTTTTCATTTATTATTTTTATATGGTTAAAGACAGATTACATATATACAATATTTACATTTTAAATTCTCCTTTTTAGTCCATTTTCTCCCTATAAATAGTTCCTTTTTACCTTTCATGTAATCTGTTTATGTGTGTACTTGTGTGTGTATTAGATGTATATGTATACATGTGTATATATATATGTATGTATGTATGTATATATATATATATATATTTCACACACATATATCTGGAGTCTACATAGGGCAGAAAATATGTCCTATTCACCTTAATCTGGCTTATTTTATTTTTAACAAACTCTTAATTGACTTTTTCATTTTATTTTATGCATATGCATGTTTTGCCTGGATTATGTCCATGCATCAGATATATTCAGTACTTGCAGAAGCCAGAATGGGACATCAGATCCCCTAGAAATGATGTTACAAGTGATTTTGAGCTGCCATGAGAATGTTGGGATTGAACCCAGGTTCCCTGGAAGAGCAGCCAGAACTGACTGTTAACCCCACTGAACCATCTCTCCAGGACCTTAACTAAACATTTTTATTGGGATCTTTCATAACTTATGTATTTTTACTTTGTCTTGCCAGTTAATTGAGTTCTGTTAATACTTTTCAGTATTTCAGTATTTGTTAGTTACACACACACACACACACACACACACACACACACACACACACAAAGATCGCTTTTGAAGCTATGGTGTAGGGATATGGAATGCTTTGAATATTAGGTCAACTTGTGAATTTTTATGATGGTCCCTCTTTCTTAATTCCTAATACTATGCTGACTTCTGATCCTGTTTTAGTTTGTAGTAATAAACTCATGGGTCCTTTTTTTAAAATAGCATTTGATTATTTTTTGCGTCTCTTGACATCTCATCACTCCTGCCTACAATTTATTTCATTATTTGTAAGCCATCATAATATTTTTAAAATTATATCTTAATTTCCTTTTATGGTACGAATGTTTTGCCTTGTACGATGAACATCTGTTTGTCACGTGGGTGCCTGGTTCCTGTGGAGGTCAGAAGAGGTTATCAGATTCTCTGGAATAGGAGCTGCAGGCAACTGTGAGGTACTCTATAGGAACTGGGAATCAAATCCAGGTCCTGTGCCAAAACAGCCAGTGCTCTTAACCACTGAGCCATCATTTCAACCCTATGCTGATACTTTGAAAATGATTTTTTTGTTGAACTTTCTTTTTCTTTTATTATTGTGTGTGTACTACAGTACACATGTAGAAGTCAAAAGCCAATGTTTGGGAGTCAATTCTCTCTTTGAGCCAAGGTAGAGGCAAGGTCTGGCTTACTGTTTCTTTTGTACTGTATATTCTAGAATAGCTGTCCCAAGAACTTCTGGGCAGTTCTCTAGTCTTCTCTTCCCACCTTTCAGTGAGATCAGTGAGAATTCTGGGATTATAGATGCAGGCCACCACATGCAGCTTTTTTTTAGGTAGGCTCTGAAACTCATTTATTTATTATTTATTTATTTATTTATTTATTTATTTATTTATTTATTTTTGTCAACTTGTCACAAGACTGGTCATCTGGGAAGAAAGTACACCTGTAGGCAAGTCTCTGAGGCATTTTATTGATTGATTGATGTGGGAGGGCCCAGGTGTTATAAGAAAGCAAGCTGAGCAAGCCATGGGGAACAAGCTAGTAAAGAGTGTTCCTCCGTGGTCTCTGCTTCAGTTCTGCTTTGCCTTGGTTTCCTTCAGTAAGGGGTATTGGTAGTTTCTGGGAGCCTTTCAGTAATGATTCACTTAGTCACATTATCTCTGCAGTCTGTTATTTGCTTCAGTTATTCATTTGTTCCTCGATCTTGGTGAATTTGACACTTGAAAATCTATACTGCTCATTTATAAAAAATGAGACTGGTTTTAACAACAGTACTATGATACTAATGATTATATATTATTCTCAAAATATCACTTCAGAAAGTAAATAATATTGGCATAACTTATTACTGATGACATTGAACTTGACTAAGCCTACCTTTTTCAGAGTAGTTATTTTTCTTTTATACTTAATGTTGTATCTTCTACTAACTTGACTTTGGGGTGAAAGGAAGTTTTAAAGAAATAATTTGTTCTCTTTCCTCAGAAATTTTAAAATTAGTTGCCTTAAATTATAATATTATCTGATCATTTTAATTATTTTAACATTAAATGGCAGGTCTTTATGCTGGACAAATGACTTTTTGACTAGATAGCCTTAACCTATATTTTCAGAACACTTATTTAACTTGAAGTTTGCTGCAAAAGAACTGAATAGGAATGCCAAGAAGTGTGATAAAGAAGAAAAAGCTGAAAAGGCCAAGATAAAAAAGGTAGACCACTTTTAATACTTTTACTTTTCTAATTCACAAAAGAAGTGCAAATAGATATAGAAGGGTAAGTTAATTATATAGTGTCTCTTTAGCTAAATCATTATCCTATGTCGTTGATAATGCCTTCTTTGTTATGCTTAAACTTCTTTGCTATTTATATGTGTAAACATAGCTTACAAAACTGTGTACTTTTGAGTTACCGCAAATAAAATCTGTCCTTAGCTAATTTAATTCTTTCTGAGAAGCCCACTTGTGATTCTAACACCCATGCATTCTAAGGTTTTATATCTAAACATTGCAGATAACTGATGTATATTTTGCTTTGGTTATTTACTAGCAAGAGTTACAGAACACAGTAAGTAGTTTTCCTCAGGGATAGAGTTAAAGGTTTCAATGTAAACCCAGCAAAGAAAACCACCGCAAGGGGCAGTCTATGAGATTTAGGCTCACCTTCTCTCTAGGAGTACTTTTTCAATGGAGTCACATTGGGACAAGCTTAAATTCTCCAACAAATAGCATGTGAAACATTGCCTCACACAGAAACTCTGAACATAGATTTCTGAAGGTTTTATTGGTATCAATTGTGTTTGGACTTTTTACCTAGAACATGCTAGAATTCCAGATCTCTGGAATGAAATTAGTTGTTGACACAAAGTACTACTGTTTGCACAAACAATTCAGCCATAGTGAAACATTTTTATCTACATAATCATTGTGAATAGTGATGGGTTTCACAGCCATTTTCAAGCAGGTATATCATGTATTGTGATGATATCCATGCCACGCCCTTTGCCTTGTTCCCCCTCCAACCAATGTCCATCACCTCATACAATCTCACTTCTGCTTTCATGTCCTATAGCCATATTTGTGTCCGTATAAGAGCATGGATCTACAAATGAGAGAAAATAGACTTACACTGAGTTTGAGTTATTTCACGCACTCTTATGTTCCTTGCTTGCATACATTTTCAGCAAACAAAATTTCATTCTCCCTCTGGTGGCTACTGAAACTGCATTAGGTGTGGACATATGTGTAAATTACTATTTTTTTCTCTCAGCTATTGGTGGATACCTAACCTGGTTCAATAACATGGTAAGTATAAATACTGCTGCAATAAATATGGCTATATAAGTTACTGTGTTACATGTTAGAGTCCTAGGGGTGTCATGGCTAGGTGGTATGGATAATCTATGTTTAGTTTTATGGCAGGCATCAATGTTTATTTCCATAGTGACTCAACTAATTTACATTTCTGCTAGCAGCATATAAAGGTTGCATTTTCTCCACATCCTCATTAGAATTTTTTTCTCCATCTTTATTAAATTGGGTATTTCTAATTTACATTTCAAATGTTATTCCCTTTCCCAGTTTCCAGGCCAACATTCCCCTAACCCCTCCCCCTCCCTTCTATATGGGTGTTCCCCTCCCCATCCTCCCCCCATTACCGCCCTCTCCCCAACAATCACGTTCACTGGGGGTTCAGTCTTGGCAGGACCAAGGGCTTCCCCTTCCACTGGTGCTCTTACTAGGCTATTCATTGCTACCTATGAGGTTGGAGCCCAGGGTCAGTCCATGTATAGTCTTTAGGTAGTGGCTTAGTCCCTGGAAGCTCTGGTTGCTTGGCATTGTTGTTCATATGGGGTCTCGAGCCCCTTCAAGCTCTTCCAGTCCTTTCTCTGATTCCTTTAACGGGGGTCCTGTTCTCAGTTCAGTGGTTTAATGATGGCATTCGCCTCTGTATTTGCTGTATTCTGGCTATGTCTCTAAGGAGAGATCTACATCCGGTTCCTGTCAGCCTGCACTTCTTTGCTTCATCCATCTTATCTAGTTTGGTGGCTGTATATGTCCTCATTAGCATTTAATGTTGTTTACTGAATGATAGCAATTCTGAGCAGCTAAAGTGAAATCTTCATTTTGTTTTAATTGTCATTTCTGTACTGGCTAAGGATAGTAAACATTTTTCTTAATTATCTGCTCCTTTTAAAAATGTATCTTTGAAGCCTGTTTGCTGATTTTATTATGCCATTTACAGCTTAGATTATAAGCCGTTTTTGGCAGTTTTGGGTGTTATCCCAAAATCTAGATTACTAAAGCAAGTGCCAGACTTAGAAGTAAAACCTTTGAAGGATAACATCTTCAAGCATGTTTTGTTAATTAGGTTGTGTATATGCAGATTTACATGGTTTTCTCTCATATTTTCTTTTTATTGTTGGAGAATTCTATGAACACATCTGATACGTTTCTGTTAAATTCACTCCCACTCCTTCCCCATTAGTCCGTCCCGTAGCCCTTCCACTACTCCCTACCAATTTCTTGTGCTTTCACTTGAAACACCTTGGTGAGACCAATATGTGCATAGGTGTAGGGCTGCTACTGGCACATGGGTAGCCTCTTGGGTCACATCCCTGAAGAAAACTTACTCTTCTTTTACCAGCAGCCATCAGTCCCAACTAATGGTGGGACTCTGATCTGCTCCCCCATCCTGGCTGGGATTTTATTTTTTGACTTGATTTTGTACAGGTCCTGTGAATATGGTCAGTAGCTGCTGGGAGTTCATGTGGGCCTGTCATATGTAGACAGTTCTGTTTCCCAGTACTCATCTACTCCCTTGAGTTCTTACTCCTTTTGCTTACTCTTTTCAGAATAATCCTTGAAGTAGGGGTGATTGATATAGATAGGTCATCTAGAGCTGAGCACCATGGTCTCTTATTCTGTTCACATTAACTAGTGGTGATCTTTGCATTAATCTCTCTTCTGAAAAGAGAATCCTCTCTGATGAAAGTTGAGAGCTGTACTGATCTATGATTAGAAAGGAAAGTATTTAAGAATAAGTTTAATACTGTGTCCATTTAGCAAAATAATAGTAGTAGGTTTGCCCAGCTATGAACTCTTGGCTCCATTAAAGGTACCTGGCATGAGTTCCATCTTGTAGAACAATCTTAAATCTAATAAAAAAAGTTATTGGCTACTCCCATACACTACTGGGCATATTTTTACTAGGCCACTCACTACTGTTGCCTGAAGGGCTCAGAACTGGGTAAAACTATTACTTTATTCCCTCCATACCATGCATAGCACCTTGCTACTGTGAAAGCTAGCCAGTAGGGATGGAGCGTCAAGCTCAAATGTCACTCGATTTCCTGCATGTTCTGTGACTTGAGTGTGTGCTATCTTCAGCAATAAGATCTTATCTTCAAGATTGGAAAGGAGTGATCCAAAGCAGTGATGATAGCTTGGAATTTTGGGGGATAGGAATGTATCTATCGGACTCCAATGGCAAAAAAATCTAAAAGGGGTAACTTATATCTGACACTGGATTTTGTTTTTTGTTTCATAGCATGTGGTATTTGAGAGAGATATTGTCCTTCCCTCCTTGACCCCATTATAGGGTACGAGAATTAAACTTTTTTATACATGCACATATTTTAGGATGCTTCTACAGTAGTGGGTTTCCATATGTTTGTTTTTCCACATGTCTAGGGTTTCTATTGTTGTAGTGAAACACAATGAGCAAAAAGGAAGTTGGGAGGAAAATGTTTATTTAGCTTACACTTCCTTCTTTTAGTCCTTCTCTGAAGAGAGGTATGACAGAATCTCAAGAAAGGGCAGGGAGCTGGAGGCCAGAGCCAATGCAGAGACCATGGAGACCATGGAGGGCTGCTGATTATTGGCTTATCCCCATGGCTTGCTTAGCCTGCTTTCTTGTAGAACCCAGAACTACCAGCCCAGCAGTGGCACCATCACCCAGTGGGTTGTGCCTTCCCCATTAAGCTCTACAGGCTGCACAGCCCAATCTCATGGAGATATTTTCTCAATCAAGGTTTCTTCTCAGATGATTGTAGGGAGCGGCACATATAGATAAAAGATGGCGCTGACATCTGGTGGTCCTTTGTGGTTAACACAAAGTGCGTGTCCTTGGCATTCCTCTGGCATCTACAAGGCCAGGGTGATATTCATGCTAATAAGGTATGTCATGCTCCACCAATCCCTAGAGGACAAGTTTACAGCCACAGCCTGTCTTGTATATAAGGCGAGTGCCTTTGTTCCTCGGGGTCCCCGTATCAACAATGAGGTGTTCCTGCAATAAAGGCTGTTGAGAAGAGTCCAATGGTGTTGCGTCTTCCTTGCTGGATGAGGTGGGCGTTGCAGATGATTATAGTTTGTGTCAAGTTGTCTTAGATTTCCCAACACACCAAAGGTCTTTTGTGTTCCTTGGCCCCTAATTCCCTCCTGTACTCACTCCTTTCTCATTTCCCCTTGCACTCCTACTCCATTCTTCTTGCTCCATTGTTCCCTATCCTTCATACCTCCTACATTTTATCAATGTTTCCTTAGAAGCCTGCTCCAATGGCCTCTGCCTATAAGTTTCTTAATGTCTCTGTGTATTTTACTTGAAAGAAATGTATCTAAAATTTCAATGCTGTCATCTGGATATGAGACAGAACTGGTCAGGTGGCTTTTGTCTTTCTGGATCTGGCCTCCCTCAGTCTGGATGATTTTTTTTTCATGCTCTGTCCATTTACCTGTAATTTTATATTTCTTTATGGATGAATAGTATTACATATTTTCATTATGTGTTTGTTAGTTGATAGGTATCTAGGCTATTTTCATTTCCTGACCATTGTGAATAGAGCAGCAATTGAACATGGATGAGCAAGGATCTTAGTAGTAGGATGTGGATCCTTTGGGAGTATGCCTAAGAGTAGCTGAACGATGTGATATATGTATTGCTAGCTTTTTGAAGAACCTCCAAACTGATTTCCATATTGACTATCCTACTTTGCACTGTTACCTATAGTTAAAAGCATCATTTGTTGTTATGTGCTTTTTGTTCTTGTTGTGTTGTTGTTGATTTTTTGTTTGTTTGTTTTTATAATTTGACTGGGTTAAGATGAAATCTCAAAATAGTTTTAATTTGCACGTCCCTGATAGCTAAGGTTACTGAATGTTTAAAAAAATGTTTCTTCACCAATTTTTTCTTTGTGGTAGGGGGTGTATATAGTTCCATTCCCAATTTCTTATTTATTTTATTTGTACTAAAATTAATTTTTTATGTAATAAATTATGATCATGGTTTCTCTTCTACCACTGTTTCCCAGATTTTTCCCATCCATCCATTTCTATGCCTTCATTTTTCATAGTCTTAGAAAACAGACAAATTAAATAAACATAATAATTAAAAAGAGTAGCACAAGAACTATATACACCCAATACATACAATCAATTAAAAAAAATTAGAAACTATATGCACAAGTAAGGGAAATGCCCAAAGAAAACAATATTAGACAAAAATACTATAAAAATAACAGTGAGTTTGTTTTCTGTTGGCCATGTACTGCTAGAGCATCGGACCTACTCATAAGTGTGGTTTATACACCCAGTGAGATTCTGTTCAAGCAAATTTTCCCTTTGTAAGCTGTTGTCATTTAAAGATATCTTCTTGGTTAGGGATGAGAGGTAATGTCTACTTCAGCCTCTCAGTGCTTGGACCTATACAGATCTTGTGCATGCTGCTCTAGCCTTTGTTAGTTCCTATGCGCTACATCAGTTCTGCTGTGTCTGAAAGGCCATGTTTCCTTGGTGTATTCCATCCCCACTGGCTCTTACAGTCTTTCTGCTTCCTTGTTCACTGGGTTCCCTGAGCTATGTGTGGAGGGGTTGGATGGAGCCATCCCATTTAGGGCTGAGTAGTCTATGGTTTCTCACTCTCAGAACATTATCCAATTGTGGGTTTCTGTATTTCTTCCCGTCTACTACAGGAGGAAGCTTCTCTAATGATGGATGAGTAAGGCACCAATTTATTAGTATAGCAAAATGTCATTAGGAGACATTTTATTGATTTTTTTTAGTAGAATTGTAGTACTTGGAATTCCCCTATGTCCCTGACTTATGAAGTCTCTAGTTCCTGGTCCCCTAGGTAGTGTATTCCATCTCACAGACTGGGCCTTAAATCCAATATGCTGATGGCTGGTTATTTCTGCAACTTTTGTACCACTATTGCATCAGTGATCTTACATGCAAGATCAAAGACTTTAAATCTAGGTTGGAGTTTACATTGCTCCTCCTATTATAATATGCAGGGTACTTCCCAGTACCATGAACACTAGTCAGTAGGGGTTAAGGACTCTGGGTAGGGACCAGTTTGACTTCTCCATGTTCCATGAGTTATTTATTTAGGTGCTGTCTTCAGCAGTAGAACATTACCATAAGTTTGTGGCAATAGTTTGTACCAATATCCTTGGCAATAGTCTAGAATGTTTGGAAGTTTTCATGGGGTCCTTTTAGCCAACAACTTAATCGTATGTAACCCATTTCAGGTATTGGAGAGATGTCTACTTGGGGCTTTGGCTCCCCCTTTATTCATTTATTCCATTTAGATTTCTTTTGTGTATGTATGTATTTTAGGAAGCTTCTACTATACCAGATTTCCATGGGACCCCTCAAATGTTTTTTTCTTTTAGCTGTCCCTTACATTCCCTCTCTTACCCCTCCACTCCCCATCCCCATTTGATCATCCTGTTCCATTCCCCAAACCCCGAACACACACTACCCATCCATAAGGGTCCATTCTATTTATCCTTCCCAGGGAGATCCTTCTGTCTCCCCTAGACTCTTCTAATTTAACATTTGTGGTTATGGGGACTGTAGCCTGCCTATGGAAGATCTAACATCGTGTGTGTGTGTGTGTGTGTGTGTGTGTGTGTGTGGTGTGTAGGGGAGAGGGAAGGAGGGAAGGAGGGAGGGAGGGAGAAAGAATACATACAGTATTTGTAGGTTACCTGATTCAGGATTTTTTTTATAGCTCTATCCATTTACTTATGCATTTCATGATTTCTTTTTGTTTTTTTACAGGATAATTTTAAATTTATTTTATGGACAGAAAACTTAGCAGAATACATTTAACCCAGTTTAGTGGGTAGTTCATTGACCTTTGCCTTTTCTAGCCTATAGTAGGAGTCACTGTTTTAATACCTAGACTTAGGACCCAGGAAGGATGTTGCCTCCCCAGTGGCAGCGGATCTCATGTATCTGTCATTGTTGTTGGACCTAACAGTTTCCACCAGCTTAGCCAGAGCACCTTTGTCTTCTCAGTTAACCTGTGATAAAACAATGATGCCTGTCTTCCTGTGGACTAGCTGCTCCAGCCTGATCTTTCCCTTGATGATGCAGTAGAGGACACCCATCTTGTGACACAGGACAAGCAGGAAGACTACCCTTTCAATGGGGTCTATATCTTGGGCAGTCACCACCAGCTGAGACTTATTGTTCTCCACAAATTGGTAACTATATTGACCTCTGTTCAAAGGACAAGCAGTCTCTTGGTTGGGATATCCCCTTTACCAGCAGCTTTCTTCTTAGGTCAGCAGCCTTTGCTTGACTGCTTTGTCAGTGGCCTGCATTTGTGGGCAAGCTGGAACAGCTGGGGATCTGTTTGCCTGTCCAGGGCCTGAGAGAACTCGTAATGGCAGGAAGTATTTTGAGCTCCTTACAGAGGATGGCCCTTTGCCTTCTGCAGCATAATGTAACAGGGTCATTTGGGGAAGCGAGTGAGATTTCTTGGGCCAGATGACATACCCAATGCTGACACTCTTAGGCCTTTTCTCAGAGGATTCATTACCTTTTTGGCCTCCAGCTTTTGCATGAGGCTGTGGGTGGGGTAATTTTTTCCCCTTGGCCTTGCCTGTCTTTTCTTTGGGTGTCTTCCTTGGTTGAAGGAGAATACTGGATGTATTTACTTTACATCCCAATTTCAACCCTCACTCTTGCCAGTACCCCCTTCACACAGATCCTCCTCAACCCTGTAAGCCTGGTGTGGTAGCACAGGCCTTTAAACCCAAGAGGTGAATCTATAGGAGTTCCAGGCCAGCCAGGTTTACAAAGCAAGTTCCAGCACAACCAGAGCTATTACACAAGAGAAACTTGTCTCAAAAAACCTAAACAGAACAAAAATAACAAAACGACAAAAAACAAAGCAACAACAAAAATATTACATTATGTAAATATACCTCATTTTTATTTGTTGATAGGCATGTAGGTTATTTATAATTTCTAATAATCATAATGGCTAATTTGATTCTTATATTAAAAGAATATTCAAACAGTCCTTCTTGTACCTGTATGTTCAAGTGTATTCCTACATTTTCCTCTCACATATTCAAGTTAGCATGCTGAGGTCACTATAGGTGTTGAGGTTGGGGAAGTATGTCAGGATGGGACAACAGGAGTTCTTCAGGCATCAGGGCTGAGGTTAGAGTGTTGCTTTGGATATTCAGGTACTTCTTCATAATTGCACATGTCTGTTGTTATATTGAGTTATTTTTGATTTTTGAGCATTTCGTTTTTCTTACTTGAAAGAATTATAATAGAAAAAACTTAAAGAGGGATGGAGGCACCTATGTGGATTTGCATTTAAAGTAAAGAGTGAGGATGAAGGGAAAGGCAAGGCATGGACATTGTCAAAATGCATGATAGAATTGCTGGAAAATATCTTGCGACCCATCATTACGTATGATGAATGTATGCCAGTTACTGTCCCTGAACTTTGTGCACACAGTGGCATTTTTACATCAAACTCTATGTAAAAATATATGTTCAACTCTAAGAAGAGAGAAGCAAACCTCCAATAGATTTTTTGATCAAGTGCTTTTATATACTGAGGATGTTAATAATAATAATTTTTAAAGGTATCAAGTCTCAGGAAAGCACAACCATACTGTTTGTGTAAAATATCCTACCATTATATCATCATAATTAATGTTTCATGCCATCAATTGACTGACAGGGGACGTATTCCTTGTGCTTCTATTTAGTCCATTGTGCTTATGTTTTTGTTCAGAAATGTCTTCACATTTTACCTTTTCATGTAACTTCTAGTTCCTTCCTTAGTTTTCTCTCCCTTATCCTTTCTCATTTATATTGCACGTCTGTCCCAACCCATTGCTTATATTTTATTGACAGTTAAAATGTGTTAAACTAATTTTCCATGGAAACTTAAGCATAAGGTTTTTTATGAAAATCTATATGCTAAAAGTGTTTTATGTAGTTTAAAAGTGGGAACTTTTTTCTTTCTCCATTTCTTTTTGCATATGGTATGTGTGTATGCTTTTGCATGTGTGTAGGTGTGTGTGTGTGTAGGTGTGTGTGTGTGTGTGTGTGTGTGTGTGTGTGCATGTGCATGCGCGCTCGAGCGTACACAGTTATGAGTTTCCATATATATGGAAACATAAAATTGAATCAGGAAACAGCCTAGATCTCTTTTCCACTTTGTTCATTGTGGCATGAATCTGTTATAGCAAAAGGGAGCCTACTCTGCCCTGCAGGTTGGATCCTTCTTGGAATCTTTTTTGTAAATGAAATTTTATAGGAAATGTTTGATAAAGGAATAATAATAATAATAATTGCTGGTTGAGAAAAGGAGCTGACATGTAATTGCCCTTTGGGAATTAGCTTTATTAAGAATGAGGGTCTTCGAGCCATGATTAGAGTTTAAAGGAGGAGAACATGAAAAGGGGACAGTACAACACATTAAAAACAGGGCCCTAAAGAAAAGAAAGCTTTCCTTTAAAGCCTATGGAGAAATGTCCTGTAAGAGGATAGCCGAAAGTAGAAGAGGAAGCCTTCACAGACAGGATGATAGGTGGGGAGATGTTCAGAGAAGAAAGCTCTCAGGGAGGACAACAAATGCAATGTCTGACTCTTATAAGAATACCACTTGATTCAGCATTAATCTGGGGTAGTTTACATGGTAAGGATATTGTACGACTCAGGTCCTCGGGAGGACTATAAATTAGGGTAAGCTCATCCCACAGAACCACAGAAGAATGTCTTTACTCCCTGTCTCAGAGAGAAATATGCAGGGCTAGATGGCCTGGCCTCATTTCTTTAGACTGTGGGAACTGGCCTGTAGAGTGACCAGTATCATAAAAGGGGATGTATATCACCCAACTAGAAGGTGTAACTTGAATTCCTGCAGAAGTCTGTAGCATGTTCCTGCTGTAGTTAGAGCTGAGTAGTTATTGGGAAGGTCATATTACTACAGAACTGTGAAGTCAACTGTGTCTTTAAGGAAACCAACTATAAGTTTAGGGAAACATTCCCTAAAGTAACTTCCCACATTACTACTAGAGATCAGAAGTCAGGGAAAGGTTTCCATGCCTTGTAAAATGGAGCAAATTGTGCAAGCTGACTGAGAAAGGAAGAGAAAACCCAGTATTTGTTAATGCATTTATTACAATGGCTATGAAAATTGTGTCCTGCCTAGAATGACAGAGTGTTAAATCTAAAAGCTGTTTACTACTGAGCCAACTAAGGAAGAAATAATTAACTACACGCCAAAAATTTAACTCTGTACTGAATTGATGACTATCATCTGTTGTCTAAAACCCAGAATAGATATTTGAGATAGGAAATGGCTAACCAGATTTCACACTGTGAGATTATCTTTCAGCTTTTGGTATCTTCACAGCAGAAATAGCATCTGTTAATGTTTGTCTTTTCGTTTTGTGGCCATGGCGGCTTGTTTTGTTCATTTTTACCAAAAAGTGACAAATAGGGTTTGAGGCTTGCTTTTTTGAAAGGGTTTTTGTTTTGTTATGTATTGATTTGTTTATTACCTTAAAATGTAATGTTTCCTTATGCCATTTTCATATGTTTACTTTTGCTTGATTCTCCCCCCGCCCCTGTTCCTCCTTCATCTCCCCTTCTATGGTACGTTTTCTATATTCTGTATTATTACGCCTTCCCTCAAAGCCTCATGGAGCCCTATCTGGTTTTCTGACCTGTATCCATACTTACCCCAACCTAAATAAACATATCTAGCTATTAGACGCTAATACATGCAGGACAACATTAGGTGTTTCTCTTTCTGAACCTTAATACATTAGAGTTCTAACTATACTTTAAGACATTTGAATATTTTAAGTTGTTTTTTGAGAACTTTCCTCCTCTTCAAATTCTGATTCGTTTCGTATCCTGGCACAGTTTAATTCCTTACTGTTTGGCTTTCTACAAAAAAGGTCAAAAGTGTTCAGACCTCTAGGTTATAGGGTTCTTGAAACTAAAAGTAGGAAAGCTGTAACGACCAGCTCTCAACAATTCCATACCTAAAGCAAGACCTGGACAAGGGCAGTACCAGTTTACAGGCCAGTGTGGCGAAGGGAAACCTTACAAGGCCTCACTTCAAGCAAATACTTACTGCTGAGAAAGAGAATCAAAGACACTAGTACCCTTATTGGTTATTTTCTCATACTAAATGGTCAAGGCTGAAATATACACACATAGACAACGCTAAATGGATTGAGCATATTGTATTTATAAATTTATTCATTTACATATATAACACTAATAATGAGTGAAAAAGAGGGTATGAATTTGAGGGAATGGGGAAGGCATAGGAGGAGCTGGAGGGAGAAAGGATGCTATAAATATAGTATTCGTGTATGAAAGTTTTAAAATAAATTATTAAAAAGCTTTCAGAAACAATACAGACAGATGAAGGGGAAATTTTTAGATTAACATTTTCCCTCTTTGAAATATGTGTGTTGATTGTTAAAAGAAGAAACAGTGAGTTGCTTTTGTTAGGGAAGTATTAGGAAACAGGGACTGAGTGAGGAATTTAAAAGCTCTTGAGGGACTGAAGAAATTTTTCAGCGGTTATCTTAGATTTTTACTGCTGTGAAGAGACACCATGACAAAGGCAGCTCTTATAAAGGACATTTGATTGTTAGGGCTGGCTACTGGTTCTGAGATGCGGTCCATTATCATCATGGCATAAAGCGTAGCAGCATCCAGGCCGGCAGACACTTGAAGAGCTGAGAGTTGTACATGGTGTTCAGAAGGCAAATGGGAGAAGACTTGCCTTCCAAGCAGCTAGAAAGAGGGTCTCTCAAAGCCCACCCCCACAGTGACATACTCCCTACGCACAAGGCCACAAGTCCTAATACTGCCACTCCCAGCCTGGTCTACAGAGTGAGTCCTAGAACTACACAGAGAAACCTGTCTCAAAAAGCTACAGGGGGGGGAGGGGAAGAGAGGGAGAGAGAGAGAACGAGAGAACTCAATGCTCTTCCAAAAGATTCAGGTTCAATTCTCAGCACCCACATGATGACTCACAGCTGTGTGACCCCACTTCTTAAAGATCTGGTATCTTCTGGCCCCGTAGGTAGCTGACAGGTATGCAGACAAAGCACTCGTAAAAAATGAAAGCTTTACAAAACTAAAAGCTATTGATGTGGTAGAATCTGAATTTAATGACTGATAAGGGAGGGGAAAGAAGAAAGTATCAAGAGGGACTTTTGAGTTCTGGCTTGAGCAAATGGTTAGGTGAAGGTGTTGGCTTTTGTTTCAATGTAGAAATACCAACAATTTATCAGGTTGTTTGAGGGGGAATGTTGAGCTTTGATATGCTGAATGATATATGCTACCTGATGTAGTAGCCTAATAAGAAATTAATTTTCTCAGGAATCTAATCGGTAGAGTTCATCAAGAGATAACAGACAGGATAAGATTAGTGCTAGAACTATGGGCATGTGTGGGAGAGAGTAAGCAGCGAGGACCACACCAGTCTAACTAAACCAGTCTGGGAAATGCACTAGGATAGGGGAGAGGAGATGAACAATGGAAAAGCAGCAAAGGTCAGAAAGGAACAATTGGGGGAGATGCAGGCCTGAAAGAGACAGAAGCAATTCATGGCAAGACAGACAGAATATAGAAGGCAATTCAAAATGACCAGCAGAAAGAGAGTAATGACTTTAAAGAACAAAATTTTACTGGAGTAGAGGTTAAGTCCTGGCTACACGGAGCTGAGCTATGAATTCAATGGTAAGAATTTGAAGATGTATGTGTTCCTTGCTTAATGATCTGACTTCTGCTGCAGACTTGAGTATTTGCTCATGATTGTATCGTTTCTACTTTATCCACTTCTCAGATCTGCCATTCTCCCCAATGAAATGCTTAAGTTCAGCTTTCTGTATACACAAAATATTTACCTGGTTCTGATCCATTATTTTTTGTTTTAGTAAAGAACTCATGCTCTTGTACAAGCCAGAAGCCAAGAGTCTTTGTTACTTTTGATATTTAATGTTTTAGCTCACTTGTTGTCATTCATATATATGTATATATGAATATATTATTATCATTATTATTATGATATTTAAAATATACCTTATGTCTTGCCACATCTGCCACCAAGACCCTAAACCAGACTCCATTTCTTGTTGGCCCTCTCAGCTGCTGCCCTGCCCTCTCACTCTACCTCTCAGTTGGTTTATCTGGATCTACCATTGTCCTCTGGCTGTGTCTGCCCTGAGTATCCATAGTGGTCATTTTAAACATATATCGTGGATGTATTAGTCTTTTGTTGAAGGCAGCAGTAGTTCTTGTCCTCTCTAACATGTGATCATTTAATACAGTACAGTTCTTCATGCTGGGGTGACCCCCAATCATAAAATTATTTTTGTTGCTGCTTCATAACTGTAGTTTTTCCACTGTTGTGGATCATATGTAAATATCTGATGTGTAGGATATCTGATATGCAAGCCCTGTGAAATAATCATTTGTCTCCCAAAGGGATTGCAACCCACAGGTTGAGAACTACTCGTTTAAGAGGGCCCTATCTGATCCACTCTACCTACATTCCCAACCTCCTCTCTTTAATGTGGTCCAGAACGCAATGGATTTCTCAGCACCACGTATTCTTCCATTCACTTCAGCCTTGTTTTTTGGTTTTCTTTAGCTGTGTTCTTTTCCTGCAAAAACTTCTTTTCCTCCTATGTATTTATAGGGCTGGTTCCTTATGGTCATTCACTTTAAGTGTCATCTATTTTCAAGTGATGGCCCCTAAGTACATACCTGAAAGTACACCCATTATATCACTCATTTCTGCTAAAGCACTTATTACATTTATGTAATAAGTATTATTACATATGGGATAGGCTCTATTTACTCGTTTCCTTCTACCTGTACAAGCATATCTTGTTAAATATTTTAGCATTAGTACCTGATATACAATAAATATTCAGCAGTTAGTATTCAGAGGATATGGAAAATGACTTATGCACTCCTACTGTTGTTACTAAATCATGAGGTTCCCCTCCCGTGCTATTAGCTAATTATCTGTGATATATGTAGCCCTTTTATATTAGTAAGACGCCATTTTTGATGTGGTTATATTATAATTTACTCAATCATTCCTCTATTTTTGGATATCTAAGTTATGTCTGTTTTGGTGTTTTCTTTGTTTGCAGTACTGGAAATTGAGCCTAGGGCCTTATACATGCTACGCAGGTACTCAGCAACTGAACTGTGTCTCCATTTTTGATTATTGGAAGTACCTTATTATTACATATAAATTGTTGTAGAGTTTTGTGATTATGTCCTTAGGATTTATTTTAGCAATAAAAATGGCTGCATAAGAATATTTCAGTGTTCTTTTATACATCTTTCTAAATTATTAGATATAAAGAGACTTAGGAGAATCACCATGATATGGTGATGGGTTATAATGTATTTCCTTAATCCACGTATTCTTCCATTCACTTCAGTGACCACAACATGGCTTCTTTATAAACTTCAATATTCCCCTTACTCAAATTGACCGGAGCTCTTGCTGTCTACTTCATTGAGAACTATGTAATCCCAGTAGATAGCCGCCTCAGTTGACGTAGACTATCCTTCCTTACTCTACAAATAGATGATCTGGCCATGGTTCTAAGAATTGAACAGAGTAAGATCCTCTTTCTGTGCTGAGGCCTGTTCATCCAATCATCCTTACTCATGTAATAATCTATTTGACATTAACAGTTTTCTCCTGTGTGCTGAATTAATTGTGTTATCACATATTCATCCTTAAATTTTTAAAAGCTCTTATGCGAGAGCCTTTTTTACCTCTTGATGTTTTCATGGTTTTTGCTGTTGTATGAGGTTTAGTAGGAGAGGGGTTGTTTGTTTATTTGGTTTTGGTACTAGAGAAACAACTGACCATTAGCTTCTGTGCCTAGTACCTTTCCTGCCCCCTCTTTCATTATTTGCAAACTCCTTTGAGAAGCCCGATATTTTTATTAACTCTAATTCCGCCTTCTTTAATTTTTGTTGATTTTTATGTTTTGTTTGATTATACTTACATCTCTCCCAACAGGGAAACCCAAAATGTTTGTACTGCTCATTTCCATCATCATTTCTTAACCCATATTTTATTAAAAACAACCAATAGTATTTGATAGGGTTCATTACCCCTTCCTTCAAATACTTTTTTGATCTGGCTTTTAGGAAATCACGTTCACCCCTGTTCAAGCTGTTGTTTCCTTTTGTATGTCCAGCCTACATTGACTCCAGAAGTGAGTTCATCTAGTCTTCTAGCTTTATTTGCATGATGATAGATAAATCTAGCCTAACCAGTCTACCTAAATTGAAGACTTCTGTTTTCAACTGTTCATTGATTCTGCTTGGGTGACCAAGGGGAAAAAAATCAAACTTGAAACAGAGCTCCTTATATGCCATCCTCCAGTGCTGTGTTCCTGTGTTCCTGAAAGGCATTTTCTGTCATTCAGATAAAACAGCATTAAAATGGCATTATGTTTAACTTTCTTTCATACACATATCTGACCCTGCAAAAATCTTTCAAAAGCACTTTTCAAAGACACTTCAAGTCTTTAAAAGGTACTTAGAATCTGATCATTTCTTACCAAGTTCAGTGTACTTATCTCCACGAAGGGCATCTTTATCTTATATTACTTACAGCAAACAATTTTCAAATGGGCCTCTTTGTTTTGGCTCTGTTCCCATAATGGTTTAGTTTTAGTTTAGTTTAGTTTTCTCCCCCTCAGTGCTAGGAATCAAGGCCAACATCATTGCTCCTGTTAGACAAGCACTCCACCGCTGAACTACTGAGCTATATCCCTCAGTTCCATAAAAGTAATCATAACACAGCAGCCAGGGAAGGATTTTAAAGACAGAAGTCATAACTTGTCAGTGTTCTGCTCAGAACTGTCTTAATCTCTTCTCTCCACATAAAAGCCGGAGTTTTAAAATGGCTCCAAAGCCATTTCTGATTTATTACTGGATTTCATTTCTGACTTCCCATTTTGTAGACTTTCTTCATTTGTGTTGACCCCCACTCTGCCTCTAGCTGAGTTTCTTCTCACTGGCATTTTTCTGCTTGCTGTGCTAAGTATCCATGACTTGATAGGTTTGCTCCCTTCCTCTATTAAGATAAAGAAGCCTTTTTATATTTTCATGTTTCCTCACATCTCACTACATTAAAAGTCTTTTCCAGGGTATGAAAATTTAAGAATTGGAATCCTAACTTTTCTTTTTTATTATTTTAAATGTTTTAATTTTTGAGATTATAATTGCATTATTCTCCCCTTCCCATTCTTCAGGTCATCCCATATACCTCTTACTCTCTTTCAAATTCATAGCCTTTCTTTTTTACTGTCATATATATTTTGTTTCTCTACCTGATACCTACTACTACCTCCCCTTCCCTTCCCCTCCCCCTAACACTTACTACTACCTCTCCCTCCCTCCCCCCCTCTCTGAGGCAGGATCACACTATAGAAGCCTTAGTATGCCTTGAACTCAGAGATTGCCCTGCCCTGCCTGCCTCTGCCTCCAAAGTGCTGAAATAAAGGCATGTGCCACCTCTTTATATATCTGCCACCTTTACCATTTTTTAATTGTCTTGCGTATTATCAGACTATGCTTGGAGTGTATGTTCCATAAGAACCCAAGGTTTTCTTTGTGTTTACTACTAAATTCCCAGTGCCTAAAATGCTGCCTTCCATTTGCTAGATGCTAGGCTTTTGAGTGACTGTGTTGAAAGCTCTGAGTGTGTGTGTGTGTGTGTGTGTGTGTGTGTGTGTGTGTGTGTGTGTGTCTCACACCTTTAATCCCATGAGTTCCAAAATAGTCAGGGCTATCTGGGGGGAGGGGGAGCACTTACTGCTCTTGCAGAGGATGTAGGTTCAGTTTGCAGCCCCACATGGCGGTTCACATGACTTCAGTTCCAGGGGATCTGATGACCTCTGGTGGTTCACACAGGTACCAGGCATGCATGTAGTGTACATGCATAGATGCAAGCACTCAGAAACATGCAGAATGTAAATGTTTAAGGAAGAAGAAAGATAGAGGCTGGTAAGGTGGGTAAAAGGACTTGCCCTAAGACCCACGGGGTAGAAGGAAGTGGTCCTCCACCCTTTAAGTGCAAAAAGGCACATGCACACCTATACTCATTCACACGCAAAATGTAATAAAGAAAACAGGAAGAGGCAGGGGAGAGACAAGCAGACCCAGGATATGCCTCACCGCTAGAACAGGTGAGGCTCCTGGAAAAGCGAGCAAGGTTCATATTTTACATATCAAAGGAGACTGATTTAGCCTCCAGGTTCTCCCAGCATCCTTCAGTCCATACCTGGCACACCCTGCCCTAACCCTGAACTATCCAACCCAGGGGCTGGGCTGAGAGAAAGCCTTTTTTATATAAGTTATTATTTTCCACTTTAATTCTGTATTCACATGCAGGTGTTTCTTGTGTAAGAATTTTTAATTAGTTAAAATGAAGAAAACGGGCATCAAACCAACAAAATCCCTTGAATATATTACAGGAGAAAATGCTTCAATCAAGGAGGCAATTATTTTTGGACAGCAATATATATATATATATATATATATATATATATATGAGTGAGAGGCAAACCTGTAGTATATGCCTGCTCCCAACTATTCAGCTATTTAGGAGGCTCGGGCAGATGAATTGAGAGTTCAAGGCCACCCTGGGTAACTTAAGAAGAACCCATGTCCAAATAAAAAATTCTAATCAAGTAGGAATATAGATAAATAATTTAAACACCTAAACTACAAATTTAATCGATATTGAAATACCCGAAATGAAACCATTAAAAATCACAAGAAATTAGCTTGAGATAAGGTGATGTTTAAAGCACAGTAAAATAGACATTTTTTAAAAGCTATAAGCACATATAAAATAGTAATCAACAATATAGAAACATTTATATTACATGTAATAAATACAATTCCAAAAAGGTAGAATACATGCAAAATACTCAGAAAAACTGTAAAAGTACCTTATGTAATGTAAAAGCTAATAGGGTTAATTATAATTTTCCTTTTTATTAAATGTTTTTTCTGTTATGTATTTTATCATATTTTCCTTTTCCCCAACTCCTCTGAGATCCCTCCCCATCCAACTACCTGCCCAAATTATGTTCTCTCTGTCTTAAAAAGAAACATGAGACAAAGAAATCCATAAAAGCATTATTTTTCTGCATGTAAATAATATACTTCAATTATTTCCACTCCCTGTTACCCTAGCTTTTCTTTCTCAGTCCTTCTGCTGGTCCCTCCACCAAAACGCCTTTCTTTTACTTTTATGTCTTTAAATACAAATCTAGATTCTATATGTTATTTATCTTTCTGAGTCTGGCTTATTAAAATTACCATGATGATTCACACTTCTGTCCACTTTTGTGCAAATGTCACAATTATATCCTTTATGACTGAACTGTACTGTGTATGTGGGAAATATAACATTTTCTTTGTCCATGTATCTATGGTTGGGTATCTAAAGTGATTCCATAATTTGGCTGTTGTAAATGGTGCCATCGTAAACAGTCTTGCATGTTGGTTTTGAATATATACCCAGAAGAAGTAAAATCAGATCATATGCTAATTCTATTTTTAACTTTTCAGGAACTTTTATATTGATTCCTAAAAGGCTTGGGTACCTTAGTCCCATCAACAGTATATAAGAATTCCTTTTTCCCATATACATACCAGAATATTCAGTCTCCCTTTTAGTCAAAGAAATTCAATGAAGTATTATTTTTTCTTTTATTGAAAGTATCTTATATAATCTATATCCTGATTATGGATTCCCCTCACCCAACCCATCCCAGTCCCTTCCTTCTTCAATCTGGATCTACTCCCTTTCTGTCTCATTAGAAAACAAGCAGGCATCTAAGGAATACTAGTAAAATAAGATAAACCTAAAAACAGGCAATTTGGAATAGAACTAACCAAGAGAAAAAAAAACAAGAAAAAGAAAAAGCACAACTCATACAGTCACACATACAGATACATTAAAAACAAAACTGGAAGCTATAATATATATACAAAGAACCAGTAAAGGATTAAAAATTAAATTATGAGACAGGGAACCATTAAAGATACCATCTAGTTCTTTTTGTGTTGGCAAGTGGTTATCAATTGGAAGCAGCTTCTGGTTGGGGATAGAGGCATGTGTCCACGTCTCTCAGCTTTAGAAACTCTTCTGGTATAGATCCGTGCCAGCCTTATGTTTGCTGTCACAGTCTCTGTGATTTCATATATACATTAGTCCTGTTCTGTTCAGAGGACCTTGTTTTCTTGCTGTCCTCAGTCCTCCCCTGCTCTTGTATTCTTTCTGCCTCCCCTTCAGGCAGAGTTCCCTGAACTAAGGAAAGGGATTTGATAGAGACATCACATTTAGCACTGAGTGGTCAAGGTCTTTCCCATTCCCTGCACATTGTCTGGCTTAGTTTTCCTCTATTTGTTCCCATCTCTTGCAGGAGGAAGCTTCTTTGATGATGACTGAGCAACACATTGATCCATGAATATGGCAGAATGTCATTTTGAGACATTTTATTTTCCCAAAATTCCTGAGACATTCCTTTAGTACAGTGGTTCTCAATGTGTGAGTTGAGATCCCTTCAGGGGTTGCATATCAGATACCCAGTATATCAGATATTTACACTACAACTCATTACAATAGGAAAATTACAGTTATGAAGACTCAATAAAATAATTGGGGTTACCATACAATGAGGAACTGTATTAAAGGGTTGCAGTATTAGAAAGGTTGGGAACTACTGCTTTAGTAAAACAATAGTATTTAATTTAATTTATTTATTTATCTACTTTTCCACTCCAGATTTTATTCCTGTCCCAGGCCATTCTCTGACTGTTCTACATCCCATGCCTCTCCCCATCATTCCCCATCTCCATGATGATGTCCCCAGTAGTATTTCATTTTCTGCTAGGTCTCTGGCCTACTCTCAGGTTCTTAGCCACCCAAACACTGCCAGCTATAGATTTTATCCATGGAAAAGCACTACATTTTACTTCTTAGGTCATGATGGACTATAATAACAATATCTTATGTTGATTACTTTACCTGTGACTAAAACAAGAGCACTATTCTATAAATAACATCGGTATAATGCAGCCCTTACAAATGATGATGTAGCTTTGTTTTCAACTTCAAGGGATATTTGTCACATGAGAGAGAACAAGACAGAAAACAGTGCATTCTTGACACTTTTTGTTATAAACTATGTAGTAATAAATGTGTTTATATTCTGGGATAGTATGTATAAAAATTACAGTGAAATTGGCATGGAGATATGATTAGGATCAATTTTTAACTTTTACTTTCTTTCTATTATATTTTTTAGTCAAGGTCTCATTAAGTAGCAGGGGGATTTGCTATGTAGACAAGGCGGGCCTCAAATTCAGACTCAGCTTGTCTCTGCCTTTGATTGCTGGAATTAAAAGTATGTGCCATGTGCAGAATATTCTAATATCTTAAACTGTTAATACATGCATATTTTCTAATTATGAAATTAAAAGAAAATAGGATTGTACATTATGCCTTTACTATTTTAATCATAATTAGCTCTCAAAAGGCTAATTAAAAACTTTTACAAATTATAGTTAATTTGGTGTCATTTATGTTTTTAAAATACCCGTTCTTTTGCTCTTTGTCTTCACTGATGTCTTAGTTTGTTATTTTTTTCCAACACTATTTTACTTCTGTTTAAAACAGGCCATTCAGAAGGGCAATACAGAAGTTGCCAGAATACATGCTGAAAATGCAATCCGTCAGAAAAACCAAGCAATCAATTTCTTGAGAATGAGTGCTAGAGTTGATGCTGTGGCAGCCAGAGTTCAAACTGCAGTAACAATGGGCAAGGTAAGACTAACACTGTCAAAGTAACACTTGACGGAATTTAAGGAGAATAAGAAGACTTACACAAACCACAAGTCTGTGTCTATTACAAGGTATTATAGGGTGTAAATAAAGGACTTCATGGAAAATTGTCCTTAATGAGGAAAATGAATTTGGCAGTGGACTTTTCAACCATGTCATTAGCTGTTTACTAAGGAAATGGCAATAATATAAAATATTACCTAGACTAAGATGCATAATGTGGTTTTACTGTGAAAGAAGTTAGTTATGACAAGCTTCCTAAGTTGATATAGAGTGGTATGTTTAGAAGATTACCAGTTTACATGTTGCTCAATCAGTTTTGTATTCCACATAGGTGACAAAATCCATGGCAGGTGTAGTTAAATCTATGGATGCTACACTGAGGAGTATGAACCTGGAGAAGGTAAACTATAAGGAAGTGCTATTTTCACTTGATGTTCAGCTAGCATCTGTTCGGGATACATTTTTCTTACGACCATATCTTTATAGATTTCTGCCTTGATGGACAAATTCGAACATCAGTTTGAAACATTGGATGTTCAGACCCAGCAAATGGAAGATACAATGAGTAGCACTACTACCCTCACAACGCCACAGGTAAGACTGACAGGTTGACTTTCAGCAGTTTCTTAAAGATGAATCGATCTGGCCATAGTTACACATGCTTGCTATCATACTACTTGGGCGCTGAGGCAAGATTTCCAAGGTTGAGACCCTCCTGTGCCATGGAGTAAATTCCAGGCCAGCCTGGGTTATATAGTGGCAACCACTCTCAAAACACAAATCACCCACATTAAAATAGAATGGCTTTATGAATATAAATCATCTCCTTACCTTATACAAGCAAAATGTATCCCAAATACGGGTAGGAAGCTTGCTAGTGCTCTGCCCTCAGATTGTTAAGAATGTTTTGGAGGATAATGTTACCTAGCACCTAGTATGGTTTGGAATTCTGGTAATTTTATTAGATCACACATGTAGAATCTAGAGCCTGTTTCTACATGCTGGCTAATGCTCTTACCTTATTAATAAAATTTAACAGGTATATAATATTTGGGTAGTATGAGATTTTGATACATATATTGTTTAATGTTTAAATCAGTATCCATATATCTACTCAAACATTTGATATTTTGAATGATATAAAAATGGAAAATACTTTCCTCTAGTGTTTAGAAATATACATTATCATTTCCATAGTTACTCTTTTGCCCAGCAGCACACCAGAACTTGTTGCTCCCATCCAACTGTTATTTATTACTAATTTATCAACCTTTCTATAACCCAATCTTCATTACCCTCTGATAACCACAGTCATACCCTCAGTTTGTATATATAATTGATATTACAGAGTACCTGTCTTTTTTCTGCCTAGATAATTCCACTTAGCATTTTGTTTCACCTATATTGTCACAAATGGTAGACTTTTGTTCTTTAGGGGTAGTAAAGAGTATTCTGTATGTAGTGTATGCTCTTTTTCTGTATTCATTGGTTGATAGACATCTAAGATATTTCTATTCCATGGCTCTTGTGAATGTTATTGCAATGAATGTGAGAGTACACCTATGTCTCTTTAACATATTTTCATTTCCTTGGAATGTATAATTTATTGTGAGATTGCTCAGTCAAATTGTAGTTTAATATTTTAAGGAATGATTATACAGTTTTGCATTATAGCCATACATTTCACCAGTAGTGTATATAAGTCTCCTTTTCTCTACATTTTCCTTATTAAGGTATAGTATATCATGTCAAGATGATTTTATAATTAGCCATATTTCAGAAACACAAGTAAATTGAAAAGATGACTTGGATTAATAAATAAAGGTATTTGAATTTCCAGTCCTGCTCTGCTGCTAACCAACTTTAAGAACTAGATTAAAATACTACCCTGAGAGGGTAACTCTAATCCTGTAGAGACCTGATGCCCCAGGGTGGGCTGATACTGGGGGGGGGCATGATCTCTCAGAGGTGAAGGGGAGGGTGAAGGGGAGGAACTCTACGAGGGGCAGCATTTAGGAATATAAATAAATAAATAAATAAATCTTTTAAAAATACACTACTCTAAAGTTCTGAGGATATAGCTAAGTTGGTAAAATACAGGTATAGCCTATACAATTTCTGAACATTATTCTTTGATAGTCAGTTACCTGTTAGGAAGTGTTTTATTGCATTAGAGAGTTGAGGTGTCAACTTGCTTTGGTGGTTTCATGCACTTTGTGTATGTGCTCAAATGTGGATTGCTGAAGCATGAAGTTCATCTACATTAGCTTTTTATTTAATTTAATATCATCTATTTATTTATTCTTCTTTCATACCTTACATCCTGACCAGAGTTTCCCCTCCCTCCACTTCACCTAGATGCTCCACCCTCCCTCCCCTCTCCCCTAGTTCCACTCTTCCTCTGTTTCCCTTCAGAAAGGAACAGGTCAAGGGATATCAATCTAATACAGCATAACAAATTACAATAAGACTAGGAACCTCCCCTCATACCAAGACTGGACAAGGCACTCCAGTAAGAAGAAAAGGATCCCAAGAGCAGGCAAAATAGACAGCCCCTACTCCCACTGTTTGGGAGTCCCACATGAGCACCAAGCTTCACAACCATAGCATATATGCAGTAGACTTGTATTCATTGTACAAAATGAACTTCATTATGACATTTTCATTCATATTTCTCTCATAGTTGCCCCTGTTTACCCCTTCTGCTAAACCTCTAGTTAAATACATCTTCCTTCTAATTTCTTCTTTTTTATAACTTTTAAATTCTAAATTCTTTATAGAAGGAAAATGGCATATGTATCCTTTTTAGTCTTCCATCTAACAGAGTGATCTCCATTTCCATTGATTTCCCTGAGAATTAGAATAATTTTCTTTTTTATGTTTGAAAATTCTCTATTGTGTATATTTACTGTATTCCCATTGTCCACCCACCTGTTGGCGAAAATAGAGGCACAGCTATTTTGGATGATGCTGAAATGGATATTCCAGTATTTATGTTGTATGCTGACTTAAATACCTTGAAGTACATACCCAGAGTGGTATAACTGTGCTAATTGTATTTTAGGGTTGTTGTTTCCATTTTTTAAGGACTCTCCACAATGGACTCTATTACTATAGTGCTAAAAGCTGTAATAAATAATCAAAAGTTTGGTAAGGTGAAACATGTCCAGGCAAAGCACCATGAGACAAAATATATATATAGAAAATATGTAAAATATAATAAAACCATTAATTTAATTTTAAGTTGGCCATCTACTGCTAGGTATCTGTTAGAGAAAACTAATTTTTCCTTTGCAAGTTGTTGTCAATTGGAGATAGCTTCTTGATTAGGGGATGGGAGATCATGTCCACTTCCTCCTTTCAGTGCTCGAACCCTATCTGGCTTGGACCTTGCGCATGCTGCTACCGTCTCTGTGAGTTCAAATGTGTCAGTCATTTTATATTTGGAAGGCATTGTTTTCTTGATGTCCTTCATCCCCTCTGGCTCTTATAGTCTTTCAGCCTCCTCTTCTACATAGTTCCTTGATCCTTGCTTTGAGAGTTTGACAAAATATCCCATTTATCACTGGGTATTCCAACGTTTCTCACTCTCTGCACATTGTCCAGTTTTGAGTGTTTATATTTGTTCCCATCTGCTGTGAGTGGAAGGCACTGATCTATGGATATAGCAGAATGGTATTAGGCGTCATATTACTATGTTCCTTTAGAAGAATAATAGATTTTCTTTTCCCCTATGCCCATGGCCTATCTGAGCAGTGTCAGGTATTAGTTGCATCAAGAATGGGTCTTAAATCCAATCAGACAGTGGTTGGTTACTAACACAATTTGTGTCACTATGATGTAACATATATATATATATATATATATATATATATATATATATATATATGATGACATTATAGATCAAATATTTTATAGCTGGGGGTGTTTATCTGTCTCCTGGGATAATTCCCAGAACCTTCCATTCGATGAACTCTAGTCAGTAGAGGTGAAGGCTCTAGGTAGGTAGGCTCAGCTTCTCCATGTTCCATGAAGTATATAGGTATGGTCTTCTGCTGAAGGGCCTTATCATAAGGTCATAGAAAGCAATCAGTAGCCTTATCAGTACCCTGGGATATTGGGGGTTTCCATGGAAGCCCTTTAGCCAGCAACTCTATTATATGTAACCCATTTCTGACACTGGAGGTTTCATTTGGTGCTGATAGATGTCTAGTTGGTTTTATGTCGCTTAGTTTGTGATTTCATTTAGATTTCTTTCATATATGTATATACAAGAAGCTTCTATATAGTAGATTTCCATATGACCCCCAAAATGGCCCTTTCTGTTAGTTGGTCCTCATGCTAGTCCCTCCCTTACCCCTCTCTTCCCTTTTTAGTCCTGGTATCTTTGGAATTTTTATCATGAATCAGTGTTGAACTTTGTCAAGGCATTTTCTGTATCTCTGTTGGTTTTCATGTGATTTATTTTAAATCTTTTTATTAGTTATATTTCTTTACTTACATTTCAAATGTTATTCCTTTTCCCAGTTTCCTGTCCATAAACCTCCCATCCCCACCCCTCCCCCATATGGGTGTTCCCCCGCCATCCACCCCCTTACTGCCCCCCCCCACATTCCTCTCCACTGGGGGTCCAACCTTGTCAGGAATTTTTATAGTCCATAATTGGTGTGTTGTTACATTTGTTGATTTGTATATGTTGAGCTATCCCTGGCATCTCTGGAATGAACCTCACTTGTTTATGGTATCCAGTTTTTTAATATGTTACTGAGTTTCATGAGTCATTGGTGACCACCTTTAGCTTTCTGTATATGTTCTCAGTAGGTTCTTCCTCACCTGAGAGCTCCACCGAGATTTTTTTCATCCTGGGGTAGCTAATGTCTAGGCCACAAGTTGGCCCCAAGTCCACAGGAAATGGGAAAAGCAAACAACACAGAAGTCTATACTGGACGGGGAGAACCAAGGGAGCCGAGCAATTTGCCTGCATGTCTCAGTGCGTCACAGCCATGCAGGGGTTAATTATCCTGTGACAGATGAGACTGGAAGTCAAGTGATTTACTGAACTTCTCCTCAGAGCTCTGATTCCTTTATGGTAGCAAAAAAACACAGAAGAGAACTAGCTCCAGAGTTCCTTAGCCATGGACTCAGGCCTATCAGTGTCCACTGTTACCTTGTTAACTTGAAGGCGTTTACCCACAGCAGTAAAGGTGGGCCTGCAGCCACTGTGCCCTTCATAGGCCATGCCTTTTACACAGTGTTTCAAGTATTCCTGAATTGTGATTTTCCCATTTTCAGATCTCCGTAGAATAGCTCAGTCTCAAGCAATAGCCTCTTACTCATTTTTAAGAGGCCTTCTTTTCACAATGCCTGTGGTAACTTACAATCTCACCAACCATTTCTTCACACACAACAGTATTTAGAATTTTGTATATGAGCCATTCTTACTTGGTTATGCTAATACCCTATTCTCATTTTGATTTGCTTTTACTCTGGTGATGTTGAGGATTTTTTTTCATATACCTATTAGAGAATTGTATGTCTTCTGTTGAAAAATGTCTGTTTAGATCTATTCCCCGTTTTATTTGATTTATTCGGGGTTATTGTATTTTGGGAGTTTCTGGCATATTCTAGTAGGGATTAGCAAGCAGCTAACATACTTTATGCTATACTTCATATTGTCTTCACTTTGCCAATTGTTTCCTGTAGACATTTTCAGTATGGTAGGATTCTCTATGTCCTTTTTTCTGTGCTTTGGATATCCAAAAATATTCAAGTATTGTCCTTGTGTTTTCAAGTATTCTCAGGGCTTCATGTCTTATATTTATGTTTTTGTTCTACCTTGAGTTACCTTCATATGACATGAAAGTAGACCACATTTCAGTATTATGAATGGAGCTTTCTTAGCATCATAGATGGAAATGGATGACAATTCTCCAGCACATCTGTCCAAAAACTCTATAGTAGTGGCATGGGTTTATTTCTGTATACCTACTCTGTCCCATTGGTCTGTCTTTTGTTAGGCCAGTACCTTACGCTACTTAGGTTACTAAGTTTCTGTAGTTTATCTTGCAGTCAGATGCTGCTTTCATTCTAGCTTTGATCTTTTTATACATTACATCTTTGACTATATGCGTTGTTTTGCATATTGATTTGGATTTCAGGATCTTCTACCTAGTTCTATGAATACAGCCACTCCAATTTTGATGAGAATTGCTACAGAATGATTGTTCCTCCCCCTCTATGTAAAATCCCTCTCCATTTATACTTTTTAACGATGTATATATTAGAACAATTATAGCATTGCAATTAAACCATACAGCAGTGCTTAAATTTTTTCCTTGGCTTAGGTGATGGCTCAGTGGCTAAGAGCACTTTATATACAAGCATGAGGACTTGCATTTAGACCTCCTGAACAAGTGTAAAAATACCTATAATCCTAGGTATGTTATAACCCCAGTAGACAGAGACAAGAAAGATTGCTGGGGTTTGCTGACCACCAGTCCAATTCTTCGTTCAGTGAGAAACCCTGGTTCAAGTGAATAGGCAGGGGAGTTGCACAGTAGAGCATATGGTACCCTTCTCTGCCTTTGTAACTGTGTGCAAGTACACGTGTGCCTCCCCCATGTTCCTAGCAAGTATCTGCACAGGTAACACACAAAGTGCTTTCCTTCTTTTATCTCCTTCCTGTCCTCTCCTAGAACTTATCTGTTTCTCCTCAGTGACTCAGTAACATTCAAAACAATATAAGCAGGTGTTGACTTTTGCAATATTATTGATCAGAATTGGGTAAATGAAAATATACATATCCTATAACCAAGGAGTTACACTTCTAAGCTCATGGACCAAGAATTTCCTCCATGTTCCAAGAAGACCAGTGAAGCAAACATCTGCACATACACGTGGATATTTATTTAATCATTGAATGTGATAGAAATTAAGAAAAAAATAAGTGTCCAGAAATTGAGTATATATGGTAAATTTAGTATATTTATATATTACAAGTGTCCATCAAAGAGTTATATTGAATGAACTCAGTTCTAGATACCAATTAAATTAAATTTCTAAGGTTAAGGAATGTAAGTTGTAGAGTAATACAGTACTCAAAATTTCAGGACACAGTACTTCTTTAGTACTATGTTTATATGTTTTTATTATTTTCTGAATATTTTCTACATTTTATAAAACATTTTTGAATGAGTTCAAAGAACCAAAGTTTCCAACAGTAAGATTAGTCGTTTCCTTTAAACCATACACTTTATTCCTGGTAGAACTATTACCACACTTTAGAATTTTTTTTGAATGCTCAACACATTTTTAATAATTGCTTAAAAATGAGAAGCAATTTTTGATTAAACAGACTATATTTCCTGAAAAGACTTCTAATGTAGTAAATGTGTCAATATAAGAAGAGTTGTGATGGTATGCACCTGAAAGCCCAGGACTCAGAAGCTTGAAACCAGTGAACTTCAAGTTTCAGGAACTCCAGACTACACTAAGTTACATAATGAAGCCCTGTGTCAAGAAAGCAACAATAACAAAGAAACCAGAAATCTACCTGAGATTGGTACCAAGATCCCTAGTAGACATCAAAGGCCAATGATGCTCTATTTCCCTATTTTATAGTTCTAGCATCTGCATATATCATAAATAAATCTCATATAATTTTGATTGCCTCTTAATTACAAGGAATGCCTAGCACAATGTAAGTTCTAAATTGTAAGAAATCATTCCCATCAGTAAAGAAATTTATATTTGCACCTCAGCCTCAGCCACTAGGAACCTTAGAGAAGCTCATCCCAGACCTTTTACCTCTGACCCTCAGGAGAAAAGTGGTTTTAACCCAGAATTGAACTGTAAACTACAAAAGGTTTTTCGGGGAAACAGACCACGACAGGTCCTGGGTCGATTTAAGTGTTACCAAATTAAAGTGAAAGACAGTAAACTGCTTTTCTTCAGTTTTTATCTTATCTTTGCTGTTTTGCTATTTCTTTGTGGCTTAGAATGTAAAATCAATTGTTAAGATTTGTTCTGCATAAATATTTATCTCCTGTAAAAATAAAATAAAAAGTTTAACATTTAGTAAGTTGCTCTCTGAAATGGTGTAGCGCCCTCTTGTGGCAAAAATATTTTTTAAGATTTGTTTTAAAAGTTTTGTACTGCAAGGAGTTTGTGTACGTGTGTGTGTGTGTGTGTGTGTGTGTGTTGTTTGTTTTATTTTACAAAAGATTTATTATTTTAATTATGTGTCGGTGAGGAAACTGTATTAGTGACATGTTCCTATGGAAGACAGAGGCATTATATTCCCCAGGTTTGGGAGTTAAAGGTAGTTGTGAGCCTCTGGACATGGTTACTAGGAACTGAACTGATGAACCTTCTCTCTAGCTCCGATTTTAAACATTGAAGATCAGTTTCTCAAGCCAAGCCAAACTCTAGAAAGCCATCTCAAAACTGGTACTACAAAACTATTCACTTTTTTTTCATTTTAGAACCAAGTGGATATGCTGCTTCAGGAAATGGCAGATGAAGCTGGGTAAGATGTTGCTATTCAAGTCCTTTTGTTAAAGTCTTGATTTGATATTTAGAGGTTCTAAATGTTGATAATAGGAGTTAGGGTGGTGCTGAGAGTTTCTACATAGTATATGTGAAGCTCTGGACTGAAGAAGCATAAGCATTCCTAAAAATTTGCTGTGGATTGAAAAATTTGTCTTTAAACCCATTTGTTCAACTTAGAGTTTTGATTTTTATAGAGGTAGTGTTTCAAGGGCTTTTAATAGTTACCCCTTTTCTAGCCATTCATATACACACCAATGTGAGTTTTCAAACCATAATGACATCATCTCCAGCAAGTCTCTTGAGATAGATCCATTCAGAGTGTGATGGCATCAATGGGAAGGGAGGCCCTTAGTCCTGTGAAGGCTTGATGTCCCAGTGTAGGGGAATGGCAGGGTGGAGAGGTGGGAGGGAGTGGGTGGGTAGGAGAGCACCCTCAGAGAAGCACTATAAAAGGTTATAGTGCTCAAATTTGCAGTGCCTATATTATTATTATAAAATGTCTATATTAACATTCATTTATTCTGATTATTTTTAATTTTATCTTTAGCCTTGATCTCAATATGGAACTACCACAGGGTCAGACAGGGTCTGTTGGTGCAAGTGTTGCTTCTACAGAACAGGTAGAGGTCAAATTTTATTTTAATTCGTGTACTTGGTTTATATTTAAATTTAGGAAATGTACATTTATATGTACCATTTATTTTCATATAAGAAAAAATATTCACATTTTTGTAAGGAGTATTTATCTACTATGACACATCATTATAAATGAAGAAAATATGAGAAGCCCTTAGCACTGTAATGGTGGGCATTTTCAAATTGCATGCATATTTCATTTTTATATTGTTTTGCTAACCTTCATACTGCTCTAAGTTCAGTTTCTTTTGAGCCATTCAAAAAAAACTAAATGCCTAACACTTATATAAGGTTTATAAGGCTTTAAATTGTATTTAAAATGGAAAGGGATTAAAATTTTATAGATAATATTTGCTTCAGCCTTCGATAATTTGTAAATTTTGCTTCCTCTAGGATGAACTGTCACAGAGACTTGCTCGTCTTCGTGATCAAGTGTAACTCAAATAACTGGTGCTTCTGTTTCCTCCACATATTTCAGAAACATCATTTATGTGTGTATAGATAGATAGGTTGTATTCTAGTTATAAAAACATCATCCATGACAGGATGTTTGAACATCATTTACATATGATGCTTTCTTTTGCCTTGTGGATTTCACAGTGCATTGAGAAATTCTAGGGAATTTCCATATTGGCAGATTTTATAGTTCTATATATTATGTGTAAAAGTGTGAGGGACATATTTTTGTAGATGTCTTTGGCAAAGCTAGCATTAGTTTTCTGTATATTATACATCTTCCTCAAATATTAGAGCAAACATCTAGCACCAAAGTACTTCTAAGTAATTTTGTCCAAATAACATATAGAATAAAAGCCTTGTTTTTACTTATTGAAAGTAACTTTCAGTTATTGTCTGTGATGAAATATGATTTTGTAAAAATAAAAACAGGGAAAGCATGTTCATTTAATGTTTACATAACCCAGACCATCTTATTTTAAGTATCAAAAAATGGACTGTATCAATTTCTATGGGATTTTTGAAATTTTTTTTTATTTTGTAAGTATGGTTGTTTTGCCTGCACGTTTAACTGTGTATTTACTTGTGTATCTGGTGCCCACAGAGGCCAGAAGAGGATATTGGATTCCCTTAGAACTAGAGTTACAGATAGCTGTGAGCCAACATGTGGATACTGGAATTCAGACCCATCTCTTCTAGAAGACCAGCCAGTGCTTGTAACTCCTGAGCCATGCGTCTAGCCTCTGTTTTAGTTTGTTGTTATTTTTTTTTGCTTGTTTATTTTAGAAACAGGGAAGAAATATATAGCCCAGAGTAGGCTGAAACTCAGTGAGCCTCCAGCCTTGCTCTCTAAGTATATGGTCATTTTCTATGATTTGGGGGGGTTTGGGGTTTTTACACACATTAGTTATTTTCTCTGTTTCTGTGATAAGCAACATGTCCAAAAGTGGCTTATGGAAGAAAGAAGGTATTTTTGGTTATGGTTCCAGGGGAATTGGGGGCCTATCATGGTGGAGAGGAGTGGCAGCAAGAACAGGAAGCTGAGCTGTTACATGTTCAATGGCGCACACAAAGCAGAAAGAACAGATTGCAAATGTGAAGGCCTAGAAGCTCTCAAAGCCCACCCCAGTGACATACTTCATTTAGTAACATCGCATATCCCCAGACTTCCCCAAAAGGCACCACCAACTGGGTAACAATTACTCAAATACATCAGCCTATGGAAAACAGTTCTCGTTCAGACCACCATGTTTCTCTCCCTGGCTTCCATAGGCTCACAGCCTTATCATAATGGAAAGTGTATTTAATCTAACTTTAGAGGTGCCCATCGCCTTTCTCTGTCTCACTAGTGTTTGAAATTTCAACGTCTGGCATCTCTTGTGAGGTTCAAGGCAATCTCTTAACTGTAACCACTGATAAAATCTAAAAGCAAATAATATACTTCGAACATACAGTGGCACAAAATATACATTACCATTTTTAAAGGGAGGAATGGGGGTATAGTGAGGAAATACCGGACTACAGAAAGACTGAAAGCTCACAGGACATACAAATAAGCAAATCCTGTAGCTCTGCATTGGCTATCAAGAACTACTTTCAAAGAGCCTAGAGGGCTTAATCCCTCCAGCCTTGCTGCCTGATACAACAGCTCACTCGCTGGTACCAACTTCTACAGTAGTTACTTTTCTGTTGCTTGAATTAAGCACCGTGACCAGAAGCAGTTTATAAATGAGAGAGTTTATTTTGGCCTACAGTTCCAGGGGGAGAAGAAAGAGTCTGCCATGGCAGGGAGGCATGATAGCAGGAGCAAGAAGCCTAGAGGTCATGCTGTTCTTGGTACACGTGAAGCAGAGAGAGCCAACTGGAAGTGTGGCAAGACAATACACTCTCAATGCCTGTTGCTAAAGAGATAATCCTCCAGCAGAGTTGTACAGTAACCTGTACCATAACCTTCCCAACTGGTGACCAAAGTTTCAAATATGTGAGCCTATAGAAGACATTTCTCATTCAAGCCACCACATTACATAAAAAGAAATGCAGTAAATATTTACTGTTTTCATCCTCTGTAAAGTTTTAATTATTACAGTTTTTAGCCAATGATTTAATGCTAACTATTCATTAATTTTTAAGACCATTGATGGACAATGTAGTACATACCTAGGAAAATTCTGCAACATTAATCTAAAGTTTGTATTGGGACACCCTAGATACCCATAGAAGATATTTGATGGACTAAAGTATTTATGACATAATGTGTTCTCTGTTGGTATGAATTAAATAGTTTCTGTTCTTTTAACATGAGTTAAAATTGTTAGATTTGTTACTACCACTTAGCTCCACAAGTAACTGTTCATTCTTTTATGTTGCTACCATGTCATCCTTACCTTTTAAAAATAATAATTTCAGGGCTGTAGAGTTAAGAACACACACTACTCTTGCAAGAGACCTGCCTTTGTGTCTCAACAACATCCTGTAAATCCGCCTCCAGGGAATTCAGTGACCTTTCCTGGTCTCCACAGCATACCTGAACTCACGTGTATAGATGCACACACACACACACACACACACACACACACACACACACACACACACACACACTCTACTGGACATGGTCACACATACCTTTTATCACAGCACTTGGGAGACAGAGGCTCTGAGTTCCAGGCCTCATACATAATGAGACCACATCTCAGAAAATATTTTTGAAACATTGACAAGGCAGGTAAGATAGTTGAGTAGGTATAGATACTTGCCACCAAGCCTGGCGACCTGAGTTCAGTTCCTGGGATCATGGTGGATGTAGAGATCCAGCTCTTGCAAAATTTCCTCTGACCTCTACACACATTCCATAGCGTACACACAATTTTTAAAATTAAAAATACATTGATGGACACTTTTTTCCTTTCATTTATTCATTCTTTTTTCAATGTAAATAAAATGTATCTCTTAGATATTATTCCTAAACCAATAACCTAAGCATATGATGGAGTGTCTGAATGAACATATATTCTTGGGTGCTTAAAACATCTTGTTGCACTTTCCCCTATTGGATAAAAAGGCTGATGGTAATTCTCCATTTCTTCATGTGTCTCAGTGCTTAAAGCCATCTAGTTGCCTGTGAACCATTTTAGGTAACATTATGGACTAGGTTATTTTACCTGGTAAATTGATCACTCACAAATGCCACATGGGCAAGAAGGAATAAGAGATGGAAAAGGTAACTTTGCAAAGAGATAGGGATTTTAGGAAATTCTCAGGAAGGAGCATCTGTATTATTGGGAGAAAGCAAAACAAAATGATAGACTAACAGAAGTAAACTCACCAGATTCCTATGGATTAATATGTTTGTTGCTAATGAGTTCAAGATTAACTGAAGAAGAGTCCAATTTAAAAATTCTAATAGGACCTAAAGAGATGGCTGAGCAATTAAGAGTAGTGGCTGCCCTTGCAGAGAACCTGGGTTCGGTTCCCAACACCCACATGGTGGCTCACAACTGTCTGTAACTCTAGTCCCGGGGCATTCAACCCTCCCCCCTTTTTTAAATGTCTGCGAGTTTCTGTGTACATATGGTGCATGAACATGAACGTGTACACTCAGACACATATGAATAAATATCTTTGAAGTTATATTAACTCATGCTATTTTTTATGGAAGAATTTTGTAGTCTAATTTTTTTCACAGTCATAATCATTATTTGGTTATTCAAAACTCATTCCTCTAATACTAATTAAGAGTGTATTTGCTATGTGCTATGACAATTTGTATTTTGAGACTAAAGAGAGGCAGGGCGAGATATTCTCATGTTCTAGATAACTGCAGTTGAAGATACTAAGTGATCTCTACAAAATCAGGCCCAACTCACCCGTAGAGCTGAACTCCAGGATTTTCCTACTTTCTCTGAGCCTTCTTCCTTCCCCTTCTCCCTCCCTTATGGTCTCTTGCTTCAGACCACCAGCCTAGGAACCGAAGCTCCTGTTACCACTCTTGCCCAGCTATAGGCTATAGGCATCTTTATTTAACCAATAATTTTAAATTAAGGAGCAAGGTTTCCACAACAAAAGCTATGTGTATGTAAAAGTTCACTTCAGTCAGTTAGACCTTGGGATACAGAATTTAGCATTGCAATGTATAGCAATAGACCAAACCTCAATAATTTACTATTTTTCTTGTTTCTCACTATTCAGTAATCCTTCCTTAGAGGTACTTTACATGATAAATCCTTGAAAAACATACACTATTAATAGTATCACCAACTCTTCCAGTATGGCTTTTCCTAAACTCAGTAACGCAGGTGCTTCATTTTTGCAAAATCTCTGAAATATAACAAGCCTAAGTAAATTTTGACTCAAGTAGAGATTAACATGGATAAAATTAACCTCCCTGAAATAGGGATGGGGTGTAATTGGGAATCTTAGGCTGGGTATTATGAAGGGAGTGCTTGTATGGACTTTGGAAAGACACGGAAAGAATCTGCTGCAGATAAATTTTGTCAGTCTCTATATAGTCTGTCTTAGCCCTACCTATGAGCTACATCCACAGCTCTATTTTTTTAATAAGAAGGAAGTATATTTAGGATTTTGTAAATTCTCATTGTTACTTAGAATATGTAGTAAAGTGCAGAGGACATCTTAGTTATAAGTATATTCAGGATTTTCCATCACGAATTAACAGTAACATTACTTGAGGCCATTAACCCCAGCATTTCAGAGTTCAAGGCTGGCATAATCTAGATAGCAAGTCCCAGGGCAGCTAAGGCTATATAGCAAGACTTGATCTCAAAGAAATGTAAATGTATTTATTCAGAAAAGTCTAGATTATACACAACACCAATTCCTACTAAATTTTCTGGAAGTTGGATACTTTGCTAATTTCTTAGAAGTTCTCCAGTGATTTCAGGGTCAGTCAAGACTGAGAACATTTGTTCTGAACCTTGGCTACACTTACAAAGATTAAATTTTCAATCTCTCTCTCTCTCTCTCTCTCTCTCTCTCTCTCTCTCTCTCTCTCTCTCTGTGTGTGTGTATGTGTGTGTGTGTGTGTGTGTGTGTACTTGTGTGTGCCTAAAAGCACAAGTACAGCCTGTTAAGTCTGCATAATGTCACTTGTATGTATCTTTTCAGGATTGCCCGCTTGGTATTGCTCTTACCTAAGGAAGACTATTTTCCTGCTCTCAGCATTCCTTAGTTGCCTATGGTTCTTTGTGTAGGCTAACAACAATTAATAGAAAAAGAAGCCATGAATTTGAAAGAGAGCAAGGAGGGGTAGGTATGTGTGAGTGTTTGGAGGAAAAACAAATTTTATTTATAACCTATAGAATAATTTAAAACAAAATCCTGAATTGAAAATACACCAGTTAAGTGTAATTCTCTAGGACAACACCCTTTTTAAATGTTCACCTGTGACAAATAGGGATTAGAAAGTTCTGCCCTGGACACTACTTTTCTACCTCAGGTTCCTGCTCTATTCAAGTTGCTGTACTGACTTCTTTCAGTGATGAACAGTGATACAGAACTGTGAGCCAAATAAACCCTTCCCTCTCTAATTTACTTTTTGGTCATAGAGTTTCATCCCAGCAATAGAAACCCTAATTAAGACAACAAGCAAACACACACACACACACACACACACACACACACACACACACACACACAACAGGCAAGTAAGTTAATTTCCTTCTTCCTCACCATCTTCATCATTACTGTTAAATGTAAATTATTCTGTTACCCAATATAAAAGTTCTAAGAGGAATACTGTAAGGACATACTTTCAGTGAGCAGTGAGACATCCAAGCCTTAATTGATCAGTGTCAGTCTCTGAACCGCAATTTTCTTCACCTGTCAACTCGGAACATAGATACTCACTCTGCCATCTATGAATACTGTTTTTTAATCAAATAATATAAAATATGAGTGCACACTTTGAAGTATAAACTAAACCATACTGCTAAAAGGGGTTACGAAGTCTTATTCTCCTGAAAGTAGAGATAAAGTGTCAGTGTCAGAAATCAAGGCTTTTCTAGGATTGTTGAATCTTTGCACTAGAAATAGAAAGGTATTTAGCTGCCATTTATATAGCACCTTCATTGTTCATACAGTACAAATGAAAGTTATAGGGAAAATGACATAGAGAAGTTAACAGAAACAGTTACATAGCTAAGTGGTGATTTGAATGTAACAACTTATCTTGGATCCCAGGCTTTGGCTGCCATTTCACAGTCTGTACCCTTTTTTGTCCCTGTATCCTCCATTATCTGAACTCCTTGTGTCCCACACTGTAAACAAAGTGCTTGATTTGGCATGAGCCATTAAACAGCAGGGCTGCTTTTTAGAAGACATGGGATCAGTTAAGATTTCCCTATGCATGTACAGATCGTGTGCATCAGAAGCAAGGGCATCCTGAACCAAGAAGTGAGTGGGGGCATGTTTCTTACACTTTGTGCTTCGGGATGTTTGTCAGAAACTGCTATTCATTTCCTAACACCAAATAAAGTTCACATCTCAGAACAATATTTACTTCAATTATTTCTGTGTGTGTGTATGTATGTGTGTGTGTGTGTGTGTGTGTGTGTGTGTGTGTCAGTGTGTGTGTCTGTGTGTTCTTGTTTGAAAGGATTCCAAGTTTGGGAATTAATAAGCAGGGGTGAACAATGAAGTTGCTCAGCAGGTAAAGGACACTGATAGGGCAAGTGTGATGACCTGAATTTGATCACTGAAACCCACACAAGGGAAGGAAAAAACTGACAGCTTGAGAGTTGTCACCTCTATACACACGTGCACGCGCGCGCGTGCGCACACACACACACCTTGATGCTAAAAATAATGTAATTAGAAGAATGGACTAAAGCAGGGATGGTACATTTAGTCTTAAAATTAAGGCAAGCATTACAGCAAAGCAGCAGATAAAGTAACTGCCCATAGAGAGGTTGTGTGTGGACACTTAAAAGTTTTGTTTATGAGAAATGATCTTGATTTTTAAGATATGGTTCTAGAAATACATTATTTTCAAGGGTCATCACTTTATCTCACACATGAAATTAGTAATTTCACCAGCAAAAAAATCCGCCTACATCTTTCACTCTGCCCTACATTCTCAAAATTGAAAAGTAATTGATAAATAATTGAAGAGTCAACAACTATCAAGATTTCCTTTAAGACATATCATGAGAAACTTTAATTTGCCCTCCATCAGTGTTATACATTAGTTCCAGCGTGTTACAAAAGACTGAGACGAATTGATATGACCTGGAAGTTGATAAAATCCGTGACAGTTGAACACTAACTTTCCCTTCAAACATTTAACAAAAAAGTACTTTGAGCATCCCAAAAGACCTATATACTTCTGCAAACATACTTTGTTTCCATGATTAATTGTTAATGTCCTATCACATTTCAATTGTTCAGACAACAAATACTAATATTTATTATATTAATGCCAAAAGCTAAATTATTTAATACATCTAAGGAGATTATAGAATGCTGCTAGAAATTTTGTTTCAAACTTAGAACATACTGTTTTCTCCCCTGGATCCTCTGACCTTTAATTTTTCAGTATTTAAATTCTACACTGCTGTTTTCTTTTTTTTACACTGCTGTATTAACTGTGTTTGCATGCAAAGAGCCACTTAGCTGAAATATAATGAATAATATGACCACATGGCATCAGTGGGAGGCAGAACTGGCCTGGAAGATCCTGCTGATTAAATTATCCGAAAATTTGTGACCTGCTTGAATTTAAGTAACTTGTAATTGGCCATGCAAAGAACACATGCAAGAATATACTGACACTTTTAATTTAATTTGCTTTCAGTAAATTGCTAGAACTTTGTAAGCCTTGGCAACTGCCTACTTTCAAAACTGCCCTCTTGCTTGTTGACATATTAAGTGATTATTGTGAAGACAGTACATCTGATCCACTTTTAAACATTAAGCACTTCAGTTTTTATTGGATTGATGGTATTAATGTGTTCCTATTTCCATCATTTTAGAGATTAAGTTATTTATTTATTATTGCTATATGTGAGATGAACATTTTATAAGTAGTATCAACTTATGTCTTGCTTTTCTTTATCCAGCCTTGACTGACTCCCTTTTACTTGGATCATTTAGACTGTTCTTACTTGGTGTGATTAATGCCAATAAAGAAGTGGCTGATTTTGAAAGAAAATAGTATATACTTAGCCTTAAATTGATCCTTTTGCTTTCCTTTTATTTTGATTTTTGTTTGCATTTGTTTAGATTAACCAAGCATTTTTGCAATGTTTTAGCTACTTTGTTGATTTATTAGCTCTAATTAATTAGAATCTACCTGAAATCTATTTCACTTCATGTATAGTATAACTTCTGTTTCTCCTTCCAGCTTGCATTTTGTTCCTATCTTAAAAGCATATTGTGTTTTAACTATTTTCTAAATGTTCTACCATATAAGGAGATTTAAACAATTTTAATGATAATTGTAATTGTCAATTTAGTGTATATGCTCATACATGTGTGCATATATCACCTTAGCATGACTAGCATTATTGTTTTACTAATTAAGTCATTTATCTATTTGTGATTATATTCAGGTTTTCTTCTAGTACTATTTTCCTTCTACTTCAAATTCTTCCTTTAGCATTGCTTAGATCATCAATTTTCTGATGGCGGGTGTTTTTATTTTTTATGGCTTAAGTCTGTTTTTAATTTTGAGAAATATTTTCAGTTGGCACATTACAGATTGACAATGTTTTTGTTTTTTCACACTAAAGATTTTACTACAATGTGATTCTTTGTGTATTGCTTCCGAGAAAAACATTGTTATCCTCCCGTTTTTGCTTCTGTATATAGAGACTTTTTATACCTCTGTCTGATTTTAAAATTTGCAACCTTTATCATATATGTTTAATATTCAGCATTACTTTTTCAATATTTCTGGAGGTTTGGTTTCTTGAAATTCTTACATGGATTTCTAAATTTATACACATCAGATTTAGACAATATTCCAGCCAGTATGGCTCCACATATACAGGAGAGAATTCTGGAAATGAGTATCTGACATCCACAGTGTGTCTCTATCCATATAGAGACTTGCTACTCTCATATATCTTCCTGTATCTTTGGTTTGTTAAGATTGACATAGCTATCTCAAGGAATTTCACAACCTAACTAGGATTTAATAATATATGGCTGGCCCGCAATCTGATCCTACCCTACTCAGATCCTAGTCACACTGACTCTTTAGAATAGAATTGAGCAGTGTTGATTTCTAGAGACTTTGGTATTTTAGGAAGTGTGATTGTTGTGTAAATATTTTTCTCAACTATATTTTTTCCTTTCTAGTCACATTTATGAAGGACTGGTGGCTATTGAATTTGAAGCATTTATTCTTAGCTGTGTAACAAAAAAGGGATGTGTGTTGTCCATGTTTATTAACTGACTGTTACAGTTGGACTCTGGATGGGTGCTGTGGCAGTTACAAGTACATGTGTGCCATGGTATGAGTGTGACAGATAGAAGGAGACCTTAGGTTTTGGCCTCATCTTACATAGTATTTGAAATAGGGTCACTTTCTCCTTCCTTGTTCTTTGCCTCTGCATAGGTCAGACTAGCTAGCCTGTGAGGTCGCTGGCACTCTCTTGTTTCAGTCTATTATCTTCTTTTTCCTTCTTTGTGTACTTTCCTCCTTTCAAACTCTTCTACATACCCGCTTGCTGCTCTCCTTCAAATTCACAGCCTCTTCTTTTTCACTGTTATTATATGCATATATATGTGTGTATGTATACACATATGCCAGACTATAACCTGCTCAGTCCATGTAATGTTGCTTGCAGGTATGTTATCAGAGCTGATCATTAGGGACTGAACTGTGCCTAATGATCAATTGATGTTCTCTTCCCTGGGGAGGACCACCTCTCCTGCTCCCAGCTTTACTGAGTTGCCTGTAGTTCTTTGTGTAGGGTTGAGGCTATTGGGCTTCTCTACATCCAGTTTCATTGGTGCCATCTCTGTTCTGCTTACATTTATGCAGCCATTTTGTTTTGTATTAATAATGTCATATTGTATTTTGGTAGTTTTTCCAGCATATTTTCACTTAAGTGTGTATTTCATGTTTTCTAATTTGAAAGATGTCACCTTTATTAACTTCACTGGCTTTCTCCATTTTCTCACCTACTCCCATGCCTTTAAATACCGCTTATATCCATTCTCCAGAACTCCTGAATGTGCCTAGGACTTCTCTTCTGTTTTTGTATTCCTTGTACTCAGCTTGTTGTTACTCTTCAAAATACATTTTTGGTGAACTTGTTTCTTCCTAGCTTTATTATTACCATCCGCATCCAGTCATTATCATCACTTCCTGCTAGGATAGCCTTTACTTTCTAACCAGTTTCCATGACTCCATCCTATTTTAAGGTAAACCTTACTTTTATTGATAGTTATTTTTATAAAATGAACATATTCATGTTGTAATGGTATTAGATGCCTGAGTCCTAGCCAGAGTACCTTCTTCATACAGCAAACAATAATTTAGTCATTCTAGATGCAAATATTTCAACTAAATAAGCCATTCTTCCCGTGGAAGGACAGTGTTCCCTGAGACCAGCAGAATCCCTGATAAGGAAAAGAAGAGAGGGTACATAAGTTAAAAAAAAAAACACTTTCTGCTCCCAGCTTTCCTAGGTGACCTATACTTACCTGAGTAGGGTTGAGGATTCATGATCATTTCCTCATCCACTTTGGGAAAGTCATTCCTATTCAGCTCACATTTAGGCAGTCATGATAGCAAATCTTTACACATGTAGCTTCTGATATTTCTAGAAAACACAAATTCCCAGCAAACTCCTCTGATCCTCTGGCTCATACAGTGTTTTCACCTCCACTTCTGCAATGTCCCTGAGCCTTAGTTATGTTTTGTAGATGTAACCATGGACTGGGCTCCAAGACTCTGCATTTTGCTTGGTTGTGGTTTTGTGTGGTGGCCTCCATCTGTTGCAAAGACAAGTTTCCTTGATGAGGAGTGACAACTACTCTTCTCTGAATATAAGAACTAGTGTCTATACATGACTGTTGGGGATTATGCTAGCTTAGTAATTGAGTGGTTGTAGATCCTCTTCCAATAACTTTTACTTCACTAGCACTAAGTAGTTTGTTCAGTTTCTAGTATTTGACATGATTTTCCTTTTGTTAAGAGTCAAATCAGAGAGGTATTGGTTACCACAAAGGTATGAATACCACTACTACACCCTTAGGGTTATTATGCTGTGCTAATCATTGATGTGGTTCGTAGGTGTCATAGCTTGATAGGACAGTTGCCCTTCCCCCACCCCCACCCCAGTCTTTGGTAACTTACATGGTACCATCTTATTATACACAGCAGTAGGATATGTTGATGAGGCAGAATCAGGAGGATTGTGGATTTGAAGACAGTTTGATGTACTATCAGTTTAAAACAGTATTTTTTTATTCCTGTAGTATAAGTGAAAGAGCTATAGCCACGTCCTACCATGACCAATTGTTACATGGATTCTGCAACTTTATACACACACACACACACACACACACACACACACACACACGCATATAATGTTTGATTCTTTGAAAATTTCATACCATGTATTTTAAGCATATCCACCTCCCTCAACTTCCCCATTTACCACCACCATTCCAACAATTCCTTCCTAACCAACTCTGGGATTATTTTGTTTTTTCTTTTCTTCCCCCATTGAATCTAATTTGTGTTTTCCAGTCCAACTCGGTAATTGGAGCCTGCCCTGGTGTGTGGTCATCCCAGCAAGGGTCACACAATTTAAATAATAAAAAGCACTGCACTTCCAGCTGCTATCAAATGGTAATGTAGCTTCTGAGCTAAAGACCATTCTACTTTAAGTTTTCAGCAATAACAGTTTAATCTGCTAAGTTTATTTTATAAACCATTGTTTCTTCTTAGAAAACTTTGCTCCAGTTGTCGAGGAAAGGAGAGAAAGGTATAAAAAGAGAGAGTGAACAACAGCTGTCCAGATCATCACATAGAGGGAACGTTTGAACTGAGGATTAACCGAGACAAAACGGAAGACCCTGAAATTCACTAAATCCTCACAATGCTTATTATCCCTTCCTCTAACCTAAACAAGTTCCTCTTTCAGTTTATTTTGGTAATCTAAAGAAGTTGTCCTTCTTAGCATCTGCCCGTTTTGAAAATGAATTGTGAAATAATAGAATCCTGTCAGTGGTGGGCATTTTGAGTTTGGTAACTGCACCACTGTTTTATAAGATTCTGTGATTATTCTTGGAAATACACACTGAAATATTTAGAGGCAAAGAGTCAAAATTTGCAATCTTGCTCAAGTGTTTCAGTAAGTAAAACAGAAAGTTAATTGATCTTTTTAAGTTATTTATCGAAAGAGAAAAAAGTGTCAGATTTCCATCTTTATCTTCGGGGCCTGGCTATAGCAACAAATCATATTTCCTTGCCCCAGGGCCATACAGCTGGAAACTGAGAGGACTGAGACAGAAACCTGTGCTTCAGACAGTGTGTGTTCTCTCTTTGGAAAATGTGTATTATGGCATCTAAACTTACATTTCTTTAAGTTTATGACCTATGGAGCAACTAATCTTACGCTGTAAGTGAAAATATTGACGGTGTGTTTCTCTTTAAACTCATATTTTGCTGACAAAATAACTCAGGTGAAAGCTTTGCTAAGTGCCTCAGACAAATGCAGCAAATGTGACTTCCACCTTCAGCTCATTCCCAGTGCATCTTACTATTGAGAATATATGATAGTCCATATACTAACAGAAACTGATAAAACGTGGTGATCTGCATTAGTGAATCCAGTGAGTCACAGTTTTCAATCTTCACTTTCTCATAAGCTTTATTATTATTATATTTGTCTTCTCAGAAAATGCACAGACTGCTGTTGGAACAGTGTTCCGTCACTTTCTCTTTGAAGGAAGTATTGAGAATTTCAAATGTGGTACTCAAAGTATGTAGGTTTTCCAATGCAATTTTGTTTCCAAATATAATTGGATGCATTACAAATACATACATACACATATATATACATATATATATATATATATATTCACACACATACATATATATTACCTTAACTTTTTGTAAGAAACCTTGGAAATAGGAAACAGTTTTATTAAGTTCTTTTGACAGCAACCTGAAAACATGGACTCTGAATCAGTGATCAGACACGCATGGCTTAGTCCACCGTTTGAAAGTAATGTAGCAGTGATGAAGTTTTTAGAGTTTTGTTTTACTTTCTATAGAAAGGAACTCAGTATTCCCCACTCTGATCAATTAATAGATATGTCTCTGATATACACATTGAAATTTTTCTATAAGATGGATGAAGAAGAGCAGAATTGAGAGAAAAAGAAAAACTTGAGTTTTCCCAGCGTCTGAGAGCATCCTGAGTAGCCAGGGTCAGAAGAGTCTAGAGGCTTCGAGACAGCTGGTAACTATATTGGGCAGCAGAGAGTTTGTCACGCGGGTGGTGTGTTAATTGAAATTTCTTCAGTGGGAAGTAGAAACATTAGTAGGTGATCTAAACACAAGTGAAAATAGTGCTCCTACAAATCAATTATCATCTTCATGTGGGTGAGCAGAAGTAATCCTACAGGGCTGTGAGGACCAACAGCCAAGGACTGACAGCAACAAATGGAAACCGGAGTGACTACTACTCCTAGCTCCTGAGGTTACTGACCTCTGCAACCCCATGGGAAACACAAACAAAAGGAAAACAAGAGCTGAAAGAATCAGACAGTAAATCACTAAACTGAGTTATGCAGTACTGATACAGGGTGCTTCCAAACATTGATTAATGTCAGGGAGTAGATTAACGGGAGACACACAGAAGTAAGAACCATCATGAAATCCATCTAGTTCAGACCTGTGGAGGTCAACATCTGCTTGCTGTCTTTCCTTTGGTGCTGGGAAACACACACACACACACACACACACACACACACACACACACACACACACACACACACACACACACAAATGATTGTATGCTTTCTTTTGCTGTCCCAGTAGATAATTGATCATTTAAAAGTTTTCTCTCTTTAACCTGGCTATTTTCTATGAGAATTATCTATCACCACCACCTTGATTTCACCCACCTTTTTAAAAGAACACAAGGGGAAAATAAAATACCCGCTTTGACCTCTGTTTCGTTGCAATGTAATTCCACATGCCTAAGAGAAAACCATATAATGAGGCCCATATGCTATTAATAGAAAAGGTGGTTACCCCAAATCTTGTCTAGTGTTGATTAAGAACTTTAAGGTTGTTTTTTAACTGACAGGTCAGGAAACGCAAAGTTTAAAACCACTAGTATTTTGGAAAGTAAGAGGGGTGGGATGGGTTGGTAGGATATAAAAGACCAAGCAGACAATGGCAAACTGTTACTTTCTACCAAAAATTTACCTACTGAGGGCCATTTTCTTTCAGGATAGCCTGCTTATTTTCACTATACTGAAAGATACTTCGTCTTTTATTAGTACATATTAGTTATATAAACTAATGCATTTCATTGTGACATTTTCATATTTGTAGGTACTGTATTCCAATAATATTATCCCATTTGTTGCCCTCTCTTATATTCTCTCCCTCTGGACTGCTTCTTAGGAGAAATTTGTATGCATATAGGGGTATCACTTCTCAAGAACTTGATCTGATCAATATATGGATATTGAAGTTCCCGCATATTTTGTTAAAGGACCAAAGAAGAAAGTCGTTTATTGGGCTGGAGAGATGGCTCAGCGGTTAAGAGCACCCGACTGCTCTTCCAGAGGTCATGAGTTCAATTCCCAGCAACCACATGGTGGCTCACAACCATCTGTAAAGAGATCCGATGCCCTCTGTATCTGAAGACAGCTACAGTGTACTTATATATAATAAATAAAATAAATCTTAAAAAAAGAAAGTCGTTTATTTCTAAAAAGCATTTATGATTAAAAAATTTCATGAAGGTCAAAACAGTAAGCAGGATATTTGACAACTGTGAGAATTCCCATCTCACTCTTTTATTGTTAATTTGGTGGGGAGGGGAAAATATAAGGATGGAGACTCATTAGTCATTGAAAGTGTAATCAGGACTACGTCTAAGTCTTTTGTAAGTGTCTTCAGTATACAGACAGCAGGTATAGAGGTATTCATCACCAGGCACGTACTTCCGCTCCCACTGAGGCCAAACAGGGCAGCCTAGCTAAAGGAACATTCCACTGACAGGCAACAGCTTTCAGGATAGCTCACTGCTCCAGTTGTTGGGGACCCACATGAAGACCACACTACACATCTGCTACATATGTACAGAAGAGTTCCAACCCTTATATGTTCTTTGGTTGGTGGTTCAGACTCCCAGAGCCCCAAGGATCCAGGTTAGTTGACTCTGTTGGTCTTCCTGTGGAGTTCCTATATTTTTAATTGAAATAGAAATGCATGATGTTTTCCCTCCTAGCTACCCTTCCTCTAACTCTTCCTGAGGTCTCCCATATCAAATTGATAGCCTTTTAAAAAACTCTTATTGTTACATATGTGTATTCATAAATATATATATGTATATATGTACATATATATGCATATATATATATATATATAAAGTGCTGGGTTTGTTTTGTTTGTTTGTGTGAGCATATATGGTTTTAAGGCTGACCATTCTACATTGGACAACCAATAAGGAGGTTCATCCATGGAAGAGGCTAAGTCTCCTCCCAGCAGTCAATGGTTGCCTGTAATTCTTTGTCCAGGTTAAGATACCATGTCATTTCTCAACTTGTGCGTTACATTTTCTGTTGATATGCCGTTGTTCTGCTCTCAGTTTTACAGCCATTTTTAGGAGAGGCTGCTGTTCGGGCCCCATCTTCCACCATATTCCCTCAGTTGTAGATGCAGGAGCTGTGCTATAGAGATATCCATTGAGCCCTGGGTCCCCGTGATTTACAGACATTCTTCACTCTCCAGATTCCTAGTGTGCCCTGTGTATACGTAGATTTAAACTTTACTCTGGCCTTACTAGCTGTGTAACTTAAAAATACTAACTTGCTTGAACTTTTGTCTTCCTGTTAGCAAAACAAACAAAATAATAATTCTTACTTCATAGACGTTTTTGTTTTGCTTCTTTTTTTTTTTTTGGTTTCTTTGTTTGTTTGTTTTTGGGTGGGGGGGTAGAACAAGAAACTGTATTTCAATGCCTATAAATAATTACAGCCACCAGATTTATGTTTACTACTTCAGATTTTGTTTGATGTATTTACATTAATTTAGATAATCACAAAGACCCTGTGAAACAGATATAAATCTGCACTATGTAGATGAGGAAACTGAAGAAGACATAGACTAATATGACCCAAATCACATAGCTGCGAAGTGGCAAAACCAGAATTTTCACAATGGCTGATTTTTACCTTCTTCCAATTGTTTTTCCCCCAAGAGAATATAATTACATAAAATAAAATTTGAAAATCATTAGGTGAAGGAATGAATTGGACAATAGGACTTCTAAAACTAATTTTTGAAACAAGACTGCATATTTGAGAGTATTTTAAATGAGCAGAAACAACAATAGAAGTAATATCTTTATACTAACTTATAGCAAACTATCCTTATCCAAGCACTACTACATAGTTGATCCTATATTGCTCTGGAAAAAATCTCTGATCTGCTACTACAGTGCAATAAATATTCATATTTGCTGTTGAAATTATAAAGTTCATAATATGATAGAAGTAACAGTGTATGTGCACAAATAAGATATAAAAGTAGAAAACATGGGAAAAGCCTCTGGAAGTGGGAACTGGCAGGGGGCAACATTTGGAATGTAAATAAATAATTTAAAGAAAAAAGAACTATTAATACAAAGTAGGAGAATAAGGGCTTCGAGGCTAAGGACTTATATGTTGCTGACCAACCAGGCATATGAGGAAAGGCAGTCAATTCATAAGCATGAAAAAAAGACCAACCTTGAAAGATACAGAAGAGAGAGTGGAACTCAATTCTGACATCAGAGGTACAAAGATAATCAGTATTTCTTGTGATTGTGTAAGTTACACATAAGACATTGAGCAAATTAGGGAATGTTCACATTTAAGAAGGAAGAGGTGTGAAAGTCAATGAAAGAAATTGAACTTTATCCTAGGAGTTCAGTGGAGACTTTATAAAATACTTTAATATCAACAATGAACTTCAGGATAATTAACCTGGCAGCCAATTGGAAAATGAATTGGAGAGCAGGAAATCACAGCCATGCATGGCTTTGCACAGTTATCTGGACAGCTAGTCGATATTGATGAAAGCCAAAAGAGAACGTTTTCTCCTGAGTCAAGGGGACAGTTCAAAAATCATTCACTCAAACACACCCAGTAAATTCTTTATGTGGGAAAATCAGTTTAGTCAAATGACCTTAATTCCCTCTCCTCTCAAAGAAGCTTACTAAAATTGTAACTTGATGGCTGTAGTTAAAACCCCCACAGTTGAACATGCTATGCAAAGAAACCTCGACAAGCAGCAAGTCTACCTTTTTCGGGAAACACTTTGAGCTAGGAAATCAAAAGATAGAATCAGCTCACAGGGGTGGACAATAAACACGCTTTCTAGTAATGCTCATTCATAGTCATAGCCTGTACTAAAAATCCTCTGACCAGTAGATGGCGATTATAAGCTTTTGCCTATGCATCAAGTAGCTGTTAAACCTTGGAGGAAATTGGGAGAGGTCTAAACAAGGGGAGATTGTGATGGCCAGTGAAGGGAAGAAGAGACTCTTGCACAGTGAGATGTCAAGGTGAGGAAAGTGCTTGCAGTTCAACAGACTTCTAGAGAAGTCACCCAATTTGGAGCTTTCTCTCTCATTCTGTACCTATACTTAATGGTGAGGAAAGGGTTTGTACTGGGATGCAGGCAAATACTGAAGACAAATAATTTTCCTCTTCCATGACCCTTCGAACATAGTTTACAATAGGGGTTGTGTATGTGTTTTAACAAGGCTGAACAGACCTTTTTGCTCAGGTAGCAACAGAGGCAACTTGAACATCTTAAGCAATCTTCTCCTTAGTGTCTCTTTCTAGTACCGGAAATTCTTAAGAGCAAATTTTTCTAATACATTATGAAGGCATGTACTAAAGACAAAACAGAGATTCTAGTGAAGCTGACCTTTAGAAATGGGAAGGAAAGAAAATCCTCAATTTAACAGGTTGGCTATGCTTAATGAATGTGCCATGAATAACATTTATAGCTGAACAAGGGAAGTCAAGGGAAGGCTGAAGACCACCCTGTTTCTTTAAGAATATGAATAGCTTTGTACTCACTTTTGCTGTAGTCAGAATATTTCAAAGTACAAATATTCTGTTTTGCTAGGAATTCAAAGGGTTGAGAATAATTTTCCTAATATAGGTTCCCCTTGAAACTGTCAATTTCTGTGGGACAGAAATCTGGCAAGGGACACATAGGGCCAAAATCAAGATCAATGTTCCCTGGAAGTTCTAGGTGATAGTTTGTTTCTTGTTTTCACAAACTTCTAGATTAATTGCTTTGCCTAGAGCTCCATCTATTACCTTCAAATCCAACCATATTGTATCTTTTGCTATTATTCTTTAATTATATCTCATTCTGACAGCATCTGAGAAAATGTAGCTTTGAAGGAAACATGAATTAATTGGGATCACCCAGATAATTATAGGAATATATTATATGAAGATCTGTAATATTTTATAAATAAGAGAGTGACATTTTGCTATTTGGAACCATATAGTCACATGAGCGAAAGATGGATTATGAGAATATGAATCTAGAATGATTCAACTGAACTCCATAAAATGGGCATAATGAGGGCAAACAAGATGGTTCATGAGGTAATGGACCTAGGCTCCAAGCCTGACAACTGAGTATGATCCTTTAGAACCCACATAGTATAAGAGGAGATATGACTCCTGAAAATTGTTCTCTGCCCTTCATACATATGTGTATGGATACATATGAACACACACAATAAATATGTATGTATGTAGATGGGTAGGTAAGAAGGTAGATAGATATTAGATCGATAGATAGATAGATAGATAGACAGACAGACAGACAGACAGACAGACAGACAGACAGACAGATAGATAGATAGATAGATAGATAGATACGCTATTAAAAGAGAAATGAACATAATGTGTCACTGAGTCTATAGGACAAGTACTTCTTTGAATGTCTGTAATATAAGGGACACCCGCCTCCCCGAGGCTTTAAAAATCTTTCCATATCTCTAACAGTGTTCTCTGACAGTTCACATTGATATATAATATATTTTGATCATATTCATCCTCAACGCCTTTACCCAAATTCTTCTTCAGAAAACCCATAGAACAACCCCTTTGCAACTTTTATATCCCTGGCTCCTCCCCCCACTGTTCCATGATATACTGAGTCCAATTAGGGCTTCCTGCTCTAATGTTGACTTGATTCTGTGCACATAAGTCTAGTTTTGTGTATTCATGAGTGAATGCCCTTGTCATGTTCAAAGACAGTGTTTCACAGCAGTCATCCTTGTCATCTGGTTCTTACATTCATTCTACCTTCTCTTCTGTGATGCTCCCTCAGTCTTTGTGTACACACACACACACACACACACACACACACACACACACACAACACTTAGACTACATATGAGACTCAATTTATTGTTACCCACTACAGAGGATGCTTCTCCGGGCAAGGCTAAGAGCAGCACTAATATATGGATATGAACATAAATATTTAAAACTAGCTTGATAATGTGTCCATTGAGCAAAACAACAGTTAGTAGGTTCCCAACTAGGGCCCATGACCTCCAGAACCATGAGGTTTTGATCAGCTTTATTGTACCAAGCATGAATCCTCTCTCATAGATGAGAACTCAAATTCCATCAGAAATGTTGGTAATCCCTATTACCTTGAAGCCATTATTACAACAATGGCAGATCTTGTCTTGAAGATCAGAATTCCAGCACTCAGGGTTCACCCAAGGTGATTGTGCTGATTGCTTTCCCACTCTTAGTGGTCTGCAAAGCATTGGTCAGCATTATGAAAACTGGTAAGAGAAAATTTCCAAGTCAGTTTGATCTCTCTTCCCCCCCTCCTGCCTCCACCTCTCGTCCCTCTCTCCCTTCCTCCTTCCCTCCTTCCCTCTCTCCCCTTCCCTCACTCTGTCCTGAGCCCAAGTGTGTGGTTTCTTAAACAATAGGTTCTTATCATGTAGGTTTTTTGTTTCAAAAGGAAAAAATACTGTTTTTTTTAACTACCACACTGTTACTAATACACTTTAAACATACAATAAATAGCCTTTAAGGCTGAGGTGGTCTTAAAGATAACAAATGAACAAAATCCAACTTCTTGAAATAGATGAACTGCTGTAGTTACAGGTGTATGTAGGGAAATTGTAGAGCTGCTACAAGACCAGAAATGTAACTTTATTTTGTACATTTTTAATTGGAAATATAAACAATAATTAAAAAGAAAAAGAAAATACAACATAATAAAAAACACACTTCTCAATTAAATATATTGGATACATATAAATTTTAAAGGAAGGTAAAAAGGAAAATGGTTGATAATTAAGTGGAGACTGACTAACTCGATTTAAAAAATCTTTAAAAAATCATAAAGCCTCTAATTTCTATGACTAATATCAATATGGTTGGAGTATTATCACTGTGAAAGTGATTTTGTTATGTTTGCATATGTTATACTTTATTGGTAATTTACAACGATGGCTTTTAAGTCCCTGGAAGTTATTTATTTTTTGGAAACAAGATTGGATTTTAAAAAATATCTCTGCTAAGATGCAATACACCTTATTGTTTTTTTGGTCCTCCAAATTTCAGGAAAAGGGATAATTCACTAGAACATTTTGCCACCCAAATGCTTCAACCTACACATTTTAAACTTTTTTTAAAAAACATCAATTATATTGCCCAACTTCATTATTGAAAGAATATTAACAAGGCATTACTTTGGCAAATTATTTATTTTTATTTTTTATTAGTTATTTTATTCATTTATATTTCAAATGTTATCCCCCTTCCCAGTTTCCCCTCCACAAGCCCCCATGCCTTTCCCCCTCCCACTCACTCTATGAGGGTGCGCCCCCACCCTCCCACCTACTCCTGCCACCCTGCCTTAGCACTCCCCTACACTAGTTCATCAAGCTCCCACAGGACCAAAGGGCTCCCCTCCCAGTTATGCCAGCTAAGGCAATCCTCTGCTACATATACAGCTGAAGCCATGGGTATCCCCATGTGTACTCTTTGGTTGGTAGTTTAGTTCCTGAGAGCTTTGAGGAGTCTACTTGGTTGATATTGTTCTTCTTGTGGGGTTGCAAACTCCTTCAGCTCCCACAGTCTTTGCGCTGGCTGTTCCATTAGGGTCCCCTGGCTCAGCCCAGTGGTTGGCTGTGAGTGTCTGCATCAGTATTAGGTGCTGTCAGAGCCTCTCAGAGGATAGCTATACTAGGCTCCTGTCAGCAAGCACATCTTGGCATCAGCAATAGTGTCTGGGTTGGTGTCTGCCGATGGGATGGATCCCCAGGTGGGGCAGTCTCTAGATGGCCTTTCCTTCAGTCTCTGTTCCACTCTTTGTCCCTGCATTTCCTTTTTTTTTTTTTTTTTTTTTTTTGATGTGGACCTCAGACTGCATTTTCTTTTGACAAGAAGAATTCTTGATTAATATTTTTGAGATGGGTGAGTGGACCCATCCCTCAATCGGGCCGTGCCTATCCACTGGTGGATATGGTCTCTACAGGTTCTCTCTTGCCTTTATTGGGAACTTTGGTTAATGTCCTCCCTGTTGAGTCCTGGGAACCTCTTAGGTCCCTGGCATCTGGGACTTTCTAGTGGCTACCATCAGGTCCCCATCCCCCACTGCTTTCAAATTCCTGACCCTCTGTAATTCTCCCCTATCTCCTCCAATATCTGAACTGACCCCCTTTTCCCTCCGCCTCCTCTCACCCTCCTAGATCCTTCTCTCCCTCTACTTCCCAGAGTTTATTTTCTTTCCTCTTCTGAGAAGGATTGTAGCATCCACACTTTGGTGTGATCTTTCTTCTTGGGTTTCATATGGTCTCTGAGTTGTATCCTGGGTATTCCGAGCTAATATCCACTTATCAGTGAGTACATACCATGTATGTTCTTTTGTGACTGGGTTACCTCACTCAGGATGATATTTTCAAGTTCCATCCATTTGCTGGCAAGTTTCATGCAGTCATTTTTTTTAATAGCTGAGTAGTATGCCATTGTGTAGATGTACCACATTTTCTGTATCCATTCCTCTGTTGAAGGGCATCTGGGTTCTTTCCAGCTTCTGGCTATTATAAATAAGGCTGCGATGAACATAGTGGAGCACGTGTCCTTGTTATATGTTGGGGCATCTTTTGAGTATATGCCTAGAAGAAGTATAGCTGGGTCCTCAGGTAGTGCTATGTCCCAATTTTCTGAGGAACCTCCAGACTGATTTCCAGAATGGTTGTACCAGTCTGCAATCCCACCAACAATGGACGAGTGTTCCTCTTTTTCTGCATCCTCGCCAGCATCTGCTGTCACCTGAGTTTTTGATCTAGCCATTCTGTTTGGTGTAAGGTGGAATCTCAGGGTTGTTTCGATTTGCATTTCCCAGATAACTAAGGACTTTGAACATTTCTTTAAGTGCTTCTCAGACATTCGAGATTCCTCAGTTGAGAATTTTCTGTTTACCTCTGTAGTCCATTTTTAATAGGGTTATTAAGTTCTCTGGGGTCTAACTTCTTGAGTTCTTTGTATATTTTGGATGTTAGTTCTCTATCAGATGTAGGGGTTGTACAGATCTTTTACTGATCTGGGGATTGCCATTTTGTCCTATTGACAATGTCCTTTGCCTTACAGAAGCTTTGCAGTTTTATAAGATACCATTTGTCAATTCTTGATCTTAGAACATAAGCCATTGGAGTTCTGTACAGGAAAATTTCCCCTGTGACAATGTGGTAGAGGTTCTCTTTCTCCCACTTTCTTTTCTATTAGATTCGTCATATCTAGTTTTATATATAGGTCCTTGACCCACTTGGACTTGAGCTTTGTACAAGGAGATAAGAATGGGTCAGTTTGCATTCTTCAACATGCTGACTGAAAGCCTTTTCTCCTTCTACTGAGGTGATCAGTCCATTGATATGATTTAATATATTTATGGACTTATATATGTTGAACGGTCTTCACATTTCCAGAGTAAAGTCAACTTGGTGGTGGATGATCTCTTTTGTACATGCCTGCACTACATTTCTAAGTATTTTGCTAAGAATTCGTTGTCTATATTCATCAGGAATATTGACTTTTAGTTATGCTTTTTGTAGTATAACTGGCTTCACTACTGAAATAATACTGGCTTTGTAGAGGAGCTTGGAAATTCTCCTTCTGCTTATACTTTTTTAAATGATTCAAGAAGTATTGCTTGCAGTTCTTTGGAAATCTGGTAAAATTCTGCTTAGAATCCGTTTGTACCTTGCTTTTAATGTCAAATATCTTTGTTTCAGTCTCAGTATTTCTTATTGTCTGTTTAATTTGCTGATCTCTAATTTGTTTAACTTTTCTGATTTGATATACCTAAAAATCCATCCACTTCTTTTTGTTTTCCAGCTTAACGGAATCTAGTATTTAAGCAAATTACCTCATGATTTTCTGTATTTCTTTGGCATCTGATACAAATATTTCCATCTTCATCTCAAATTTTGTTAATTTGGGTTCTCTCTGTTTTGGCCAAAGTTCATTAATTTGGACAATGGATGGCCAATCTTGTTTATCTTTTTCAAAAGAACTAGTTCATAGATTTATTAATTCTTTCTGTTGCTTTTTGTTTCTATTTATTACATTTTTATGTTTATTAGTTTATGTCTTGGTTTTTATTATTACTTTGTATATACTGGATTTGGATCAGTTTTCTGATATTTTTCCAAATTCTTGGGGGTGTATAATTTAAGTATTTATTTGTGCTCTTTATCATCTCTTAATATCTTAATTTAGAATTGTATAAAATTTCCCCTTAGGACTGACTTTAATATATCCCAGATGCTTCAGTGTGTTTTCATTTGTATTTATTCCAGCATTTTTTTCATATTTTCTTGATTTCTTTCTTGACCAATTCATCATTTGGTAGTGTCTTGCTTAATCTTCATAAGTATTTCGAATTTCTAGGTATTCTTTGGCTATTGATTCAAGCTTTATTGTATTGTGATCAGATATAATACGTTGACTATTTCAGTTCTCCTATATTGGTTGAGATTTACTTTTCTATTCATCTGTTAATTAATTTACTTCACATCTAGATCATAGCTTCCTCTCCATCCTCTCCCAGTACCTCCTTCTTCGTGCCCTTTCCCTGTCTTCTTAGAGAAAGGGAGGTCTCCCACGAATATCAACCTGCCTCAGCATATCAAGTTGTAGCAAGACTGGGTCCATCCTCTCCTATTAAGGCCCTTGGCCCAGTAGATGATAGTCTATTTTAGATAAACGTTCATAGGCTTCTAAAAAGAATGCATGTGCTTTAATGTTTGTGTAGTATAATCTACAGAGAGCAGTTATGTCCTTAAACATGAAAATATTTTGAACTAGGAAAGGTTAATCATGCCTATAATTTCAGAACTTACGATGGAGGAGGATTAGCTCCTAGCTGATCTAAACTACAGAGCAAGACTCTGTAGAATGAAGTTTTGGGGTATAACTCAGTGGTAGATTGCTTTCTTGACATGAACAAGACAGTGGAGTTTTATCACTGTGACTCAGAAGAAGAATAACTATAATTGATTTAGTACTGTCCAATAGAATGTTTTGAGAATTTTTTCTTTATTTTCCTTCTATCTTATTTTTAATTTTTTGGGTTGACTATGAGTAAATATTATGTATAATCTCATAAGTTTCCAAATGAATTCTCTGTTCATACTTTCTTTTGCTCTTCTTAAATATCTGTGCCCATTCTTCCCTTTTATGATGATACTGTAAAATGATGATGAAATGCAGGTGTTCAGGTGCTGTTAAGCCATAAATCAACACTCTGGAAGTTCAGTAATTTTTTTATTTATCTCTGGCATGAAGAATTTGAGGATTGATGCATTCTGTGTTCCTTTGTTCAATAATTTATTTAGTTTTTTACTCAGTTTGCATCCCAATCACAGCCCGAGCTCCCTTTGCTCCTCCCAGTCCCACTCTTACAAATCCCTTTCCCCATTGCCCCTTTCCTTCTCAGAGAAAAGGAGCCCCTTTTAGATACCACCCAACCCTGGCGTATCTAGTCCTAGCAGAGGCACATCCTCTGCCTTGGAGGCCTAACCATGCAGTCCAGGTAAGGGGAAGTGGATCCAATGACAGGGAACAGATCCTGAGATATCTACTGCTCCACTTGTTCAGGGTATCTACATAAAGTCCAAACTGCATATTTGCTAAAAATGTGTAAAGGGTCTAAGTCCAGCCCCTATATGTTCTGCATTTGGTGGCACAGGCTCTGTTATGCCCCCATATTCCTAGGTTATTTGACTCTATGGGTCTTCTTGTGGTGTCCTTAACACCTCTAACTTGCTCACTTTCATCCCTTACTTTCCACAAGACTCCCTGAGTTCTACCTGATGTTTGGATGTGAGTCTCTACCTCAGCTGCTAAATAAAGGCTCTCAAGAGACTGTTGTGCTGGCCTCCTGTCTACCAGTATAGCAGAGTACCATTAATAGTGTCAAGGGTTGGCTCTCCCACATGAGGCGGGGCTTGAGTTGGGTCAGTCATTGGTTGGCTGTTCTCTCAATCTCTGCTCCATCTTTATCCCTTCACATCTTGTAAGCAGGACAAATTTTGGGTTGAAGGTTTGGGGTGGATTATGTCCCCCTCTCTTCACTGGAAGTCCTGCCTAGCTACAGGATGTGGTCACTTCAATATGTGTATCCCCCTCTGGTAGGACTCTGAGCTAGGGTCATCCCAATAGACTCCCCATATCTTTCCCTGTCCCAGACCTCCAGATAGTTACCAGAGGTGCACCCCCACCAATTTCCATTTTCACTTTGAGACCTCTCCCCACATCACAACACCAGACCACCGTCTATGTTCCCATTCTATTAATTAGCCACATGCAGTTATTAAGTAACTGAATTGTGAATGATATGTCTAACTGAATTTTGTAAGTCATTTAGTTTTACATAATCAAAATGTAAGTTTGACTAGTACTATATATTTACAATTTACTACTTTGAAAACAAATGTGTGTGTGTGTTTGTGTGTGTGTGTGTGTGTGTGTGTGTGTGTGTGTGTGTGTGTGTGAAAATCAAAAGTTCGTGTTTTCTATCCAGTGGAGACCATAAGATAAACCATAAAACATATTTCAATGAATTTAAAAGTAATTATATTGTCTTAGCTATTCTTCTACTTATAAAAGTAACTTTTATTTCGATGATGTAACTGTGGTCAAATAGGCTTGCTTCTGAATATATTCACCCTTTCTAGTCATCTCTCGACCCTGGATAGCTGGTTCAACTCAGCTTTTCTGACTCAGATGCCTTTCCAAGCTGATTATTCCAATGTGGTTTCTCTCTTGGCCTCTCGTTGAATTATCCTTCTTGGCCTCAAACTAACTCTGACAGTATGTTCTAATCTTCTGTCTCCTCATTGTATGGCTAGTTCTCTCTACATGTGTCTAGCTTCTTCTCTCTGCAACCTGTCATTGTATAGTCTCCCCATAAAAACTGCCTCCTACCCCCTCTGCACTGCTCTCTTAACTAGACTCTTTCCTGTATTATATCCTATCTTTAACTCATTCTATGAGATTTTTCTCTGTCCCTCAATTACATGACATTATTTGGGATTAAAGGTTTGCACTAAGGGTGTGACTATATTCCAGCTAGAGAATAACGATGTTGCTGAATTAAAATTCCTCTACATCTACTGCTATGGTAAGACACCATGACCAAGGTAACTCAATTTTTTAAAAAATCATTATTGAGGTACTTGTTTTAGGGGTTAGACCCTGATTATCATGGAGGGAATCAGACAGGCATGGCACTGGGGTAGTAGCTGAGAGCCTTACATCCTTATCTGCAGGTACCATGCAGGGGGAAAAATGAGCCTGATATGGACTTTTGAATCCTCTAAGCTTACCCCCAGTATCACCCTTCCTCTAACAAGACCACACCTACTCCCACAAGGCTACACCTACCAATCCTAATGCTTATCTAACATTTCCATTCCCTGATGACCAGCATTAAAATAGTTGAACTCAGGGGCCCTTTCTTATTCAAACCTCCCCAAATATATAAAGTATCTTCTCTATCTGTAATGTAAAGAACTTATAAATTGGGCCAGTAAGATGGCTTTGCAGGTAAAGGTCCCTGTTGTCAAGGCTGAAGATATAACTGCTATTATCATCAGAGCTTTCATGGTAGAACGACAGAAGCAACTAACTACAGGTTTTCCTCTGTCTGTCACATGTGTTATATGTTACATGTAAGACAAGACACAAAAAGTCAAACACACACAGAAATAGAATAATTATTTAAAATGAATAAAAGAGAAAAATTTTGGGAACTCACAAGTCATATGGAACTTAGAATATTTAAAATGCCAGTGAGTTAAGTAATGTATCAGAAGGGAAATTAGAAAATATTTGAGGTGAAATATTAGAAGCACAAAATACCCAAACTTGTGCAATATGGTTTAAAATATTGTATTTAACAGGAAATTCAAACAATATCATTTCTACATCAAGAGAAAAGAGTAGCAAACAAAACAATAAATACAATCAAATATCTCAGTGCATCAGTGAATGCAATGAAAATTAGAGTAGAAATTTAATAGAGAAAACCAACAAGACTATGAGTTCTTAGAGTGAGCAAAATTTACAAACCTTGTTTGAGTGCCAGAAGAGTGGTAGACTAGGACTTTGGAGGGCTAGTTCCACCATGGAATTGTACATTTAAGCAACTGTAATTATGTAGAAATACCTTCACAAGAGCTAAGGAAACAAGTTTTTAATACCTTGGTACAGCAGAGAACAAAGAAGAGACAGACTGAAGGAAGCACAAAAACTGATTTTACATTACCTTCTTTTTTTTCTTTCCTCCTATCCCAGATATCACTGCATGGGAGATCAAAGTTTCCATGGGACTTTGCCTTGGTATCTACAACTTGGCATGCATCAGTAAAATCTATACCTGCCCCTATACCCTGACTCCAAAAATTACCCTCAGAATGTAACTCCAGGCCCATCTTGACACCAAGCCAAATCATGCAACCCTGGTCACTGACTGCTCTAAAACCACATTACCTCCAGAAGTACCAGTTTCTCCACTGGTACTAGCACAAAATTGGTCTCAGCCGTCAGTCTAAACTGTACAAATACAGGTTCCAACCTCCTCAATAAGAGGGTAGCACTTTCAGCACCAATCTTCAGTACTCTAAGCTTGGTCAATTGAGAACTAGGTCAGTCTATACATTTCTGTACTTGAGACCCTCTCCCCCAATGCCATGTTGGCAACTCTGGAATCATCCTAGCTAGCAAATAGAAATACAGAGCAGAGGTCTGTCAAGTGCTTAGCCAGTCTTTCTGATGTCATGTTGCAGAAGACCCAGAGATCCCAAAAGATCTCAGGACTTGATTAGTCCCCTATAGATCCATATGACTCCGTGCTTAGACTAATGCTTGTAGTGACAATAACCAGGCTAGATTTGGGGGAATCTAATCTGTAGACCATCTCAATACATCCATATTCTGTGATACCTTATGTGCACCCAGGCTATGTGTTGGTTTTTATGGCCCCAATATCTCTGTCAGGGTCCATAACTTTAGAAGACTTGTGAAAATCAGGATCCCTAGGTGAAAAGCAATCCCTTCAGACAGGCTCCATGTATGCACAAACATTAAGACTACACTAAGTTTCAGAAGTTTTATTTTGTTTTTGTTTTTGTTTTTTGCCATTGTCTCTAGACAATAATGGGTCCAAGTGTCACTCAGAAGACCCAGGATTTTGATATTCAAATAGTACCTTGCTTAGGATCATCTTTCACAGACTATGTCTACAGGATCACACCTGCACAACTAGTCCTGCCTTAATAGACCCAGGTTTCTGCCCAAGGAATTCAAATAATATTTAAGTGAACCCCAGGCACCCGACTCATACCAATACTTGTCAATCTGATGTGGTCTCTGACTAAAGGACATAGCAACAAGGTAGTTGCTATGGACTAAAACTTCAAGCTAAGCCCTGTAGTTACATACTGCCTGTTCATCACTATGGACCCTGCTATTGAACTCCAAAGCCACAGACCTATATTCCAGATTTGCTTACCCTTGAACCAGTTTGCTTACCTTTGAAAGAGGAATTACACCATCTTTAAGCCTCCAGCAGCAGACTGTGCTGTCATGTTGGATAGTCTTTCTAAAGCCTTTGGATGAACTGACTGGTGAAAGGTTCTTAGATAAACCCAGTCTACAAATTTTGGGTGGTACAGATTTCTTCACATATATAAAGTTCTGTGAATTTCTCTGGGGAGACATAAACAAATATTCATTAATTCTAACTATAATAGTTGTGTCCAAGTCTACTTTAGTGTACAATGAGTTTATTAGAGTTACGTATGGAAGCACAGGATTCGGGGAACTCAAGGGCATCTTTCTCAATGGGGTCCATCCCATCATGGTTGACAATTTACAAAAGGTCCATCTCCAGAAATCCCTCTCCCAATTTGCAAGCAACTCCAATAAAAAGTTCCAGCAATTATTTACTACATTTATGAATTTGGTTCCCAGCCTTGTGAATCTTGAATTTTTCCTGAACTTCCTGCATTGTGAGCCTTGTAAGTTTCTTAACTCACTGAGTCTTATAAGATTCCCTCCTCTCTACAGGAAGGAGTGCTGGCGTGCTTGAATTTATAAAAAAAATATGCAAAAGAAAGGTGGAAAACTAAGGTAACATTATACCACAAAAATAATACTATATTTTTCTAGTGAAGGCCACAAATGAAATTGACACATAGAATATTCTAAAGAATCATTGGGGGAGGGGTTTAGCAACCTTCACAAGAACTTAGAGAAACTTTAGGAAGATCAGGAAAGCAAGAAATGAGCAAAACTGAAATTTTATCAAGTCAAGAGGAAAAGAGAAAAGAATGAAGAGGAAGAGGAAAAAGGAATGAAGAGGAAGAAAGCACATCATTTTTGTTAGAACATCAGTAGATCATACATGATTAAAGGAACTTGTAAAGTAGAAACAAGAAAAGGATAGGCAAAAATTAACAAGATATAAAGTTTTAAAAAATACACTAAGTGTGACAAGTACAAATTAATCAACTATAGAACATGATAAATTAATATTTTCTACTTATTTGCTCTTCCAATTTGTTTCTTTCAGCTCCTAGCTTTAAAAGTATTTATCATTAGCATATTCAAGATGAATACAGTAATAAAAATTTGATATCTTTTAAATGGTCACAAAATTATACATGGGGGAACAAATGTGTAACACCTTTTGGATAACATGGCAATTATAAGCAATTACAATATTTTATTCTTTAAAAACAGTGAAAAAGATTATACAAATTTAGATTTGAAAATCTATACATATATACATAAATACATGTTTTAAACAATTCATTGTTGGTGAAAAATAAACTAGAATCTTTGAACTATTAGATACAATTCAAATTATAAAAATTAGTTTAATATCAATTTTTTAAAAAATTCAAGGAGCTTAAGGAATTCAAAGAGCTAAATGGAATTAAGAAGAAAGAGCCTAAGGCAGATGCATCCTAAGTGATGTTCAAGAAAATACGAACACAAGGCTGATGGAAATGAGTGAGATAATCCAATAATTGAGAACAAACTTAAATCAGGCGACAAACACTGAAGAAGATTCAAACTGAAGTGAGATCGTCTTGAAAAACCCAACAGCTCAACTAGAAACCTCAAAGGAAACCCTTACAAAGAAATCAAGCCAAATAGAGAATAACAGATCATGAAAATAAAGAATCTAGACTAAATAAGCAAGGAAGATGAAAACATTTTATAAACATAGGAAAGGAACACATGAGAAATGTGTGACACTATGAGAAAAAAATCTTTGAAATTATAGACACAGATGAAGAAGAATCCCACATCATGACATAGATCAGATATTCAACAAGATAATAAAGAATAACTTCCCCAAAGGAATGAAAAGCTCATACAAATATAGAAAGTATACAAAACACCAGAGACAAGACACCCCCAAAAAATTCCCATGACATATCATACTCAAAACACTATCAATACATAACAAAGAAAGTATATTGAATGCTATAACAGCTGTGTGAAGGGCTATCACTTCCTATCACTTCTTTGACTTGTCACATCCTGGAAGGTTCTGAGATCATCTCTGTTCCACTTGTCATAGTCATGGTAGTCATTTAACTGCAAACAGTAAATACTTTAAAGAAGAAATATTTTGACTACTTTTATGTTAACTCAGCAGACCTTGAGTCTGTTGGGACTAGGAGACCTCCATTGAGAAAATACCTCCACCAGATTGTCCCATGTGGATATGGGCAAGTTTGTAGAGCATTCTCTTGATTGGTGATTGGTATTGGAGAATCCAGCTCAGTGTGGGAAGTGCCACCCCTGAGCTGGTGGTTCTGGGTATTATATTAAAGCAGTCTGAGTAAGGCCTGAGGAGCAAGCCAATAAGCAGCACTCCCCATAGCCTCTACATCAGTTCCTGTGTCCAGGTTGCTGTTTTCTTTGAGTTCCTGCCTTCGGTGATGAACTGGGATATAGAAATGTAAGTGAAATACACTCTTTCTTTCATATGTTGCAATAAAAACCCTAAAAGAAGAAGCTGCATGGTTTTGGCAGCTTTTTTTTTCAGAAATGAATCCTGTGGAAGGTTGCCCATGACCCCGTGAGCCAGCTTTATAACCATGAAAATATGGGAAACATTAATTGGACTGTACACAATGGAGTACTACTCAGCTATTAAAAACAATGACTTCATGAAGTTCATAGACAAATGGATGGAACTAGAAAATATCATCCTGAGCAAGATAACCCAATCACACACACACACACACACACACACACACACACACACACACACACACACACACACACACAAAACAAAAACAAAAAAAACCAAAAAAAAACCACATATGGTATGCAACTCACTGATAAGTAGATATTAAGTGATAAGTAGTACCCCAAAAGCTCAAATTACTCAACATACAATCCACAGACCACATGAAGCTCAAGAAGAAGGACGACCAAAGTGCGGATATTTCAGTCCTTCTTAAAAGGAGGAACAAAAGTATTCATAGGAAGGGATATGGAGACAAATTTTGGGCAGAGACTGAAGGAATGACCATTCAGAACCTGCCCACCTTGGGATCCAGCCCATATATATACAGCCACGAAACCTAGACAATACTGCTGATGCCAAGAACTGCATGCCGACAGGAGCACGATATAGCTGTCTCCTGAGAGGCTCAGCCAGAGTGTAACAAATACAGAGAAAGGATTGAAGGAGCTGAAGGGGCTTGCAACCCCATAAGAACAACGCCAACCAACCAGACTCCTAGGGACTAAACCACCATCCAAAGAGTACACATGGACAGACCCATGGCTCCAGCTGCATATGTAGCAGAGGATGGCCTTGTTGGGTACCAATGGGAGGAGAAGCCCTTGGTCCTGCCGAGAGGCTGGAATGCCCCCCGCCCCCGCAATGTAAGGGAATATCAGGGTGGGGAGGCAGGAAGGACTGGGTTGTTGGGGAGAGGGAATACCCTCATAGAAGAAGGGAGAGGGAAGATTGGATAAGAGGTATATGGACAGGAAAACGGGAAAAGGAATAACATTTGAAATGTAAATTTAAAAATCCAATAAAAAAAGAAATATACACAATAGATAAGAGTCCTTCCTTGTGACAATCTGATAAGAATGTGATGTGTAAAAAAAAAGAAAGAAAGGTAGATAGATAGATAGATAGATAGATAGATAGATAGATAGATAGATATGCATTAAAAAGAGGATATGAATTTTAGAGAGATGAGCAGATAACATAGGAAGAGTTGAGGGGAAGGGAGGGATAAATATGATCAAAATACATTGTACACATGTATGGAATTATTTTTAAAAGACTCCATTCTCCTAAAAATGGCTTAGGCAATAGAGTATTGTGCCATACTATTGTATCGCATGGGATACCCAACTAGAACAATTTTATATAAATAACCTATGCTTTGATTTGCTTTGTAATGATTAGAAGTTTTCTTAGATCATTGTTTTTCTTCCTTTCTCCCATGTTACAATGTCACAAATCTGCAAATGGGTTGCCATATCAGCCTCAAAGTGTTTCTAAAGTTGGATAGGGGATGCTTTTATTGAAAGTGTGTCTTCAAATTGTACAAAAGCCAATTCTCTTATTGCCTCTTTTCTTTGTTTTTGTTCTCTTAAATCTTTTCTTAGCATGCTTCAGTGGAAATTAATTAATATGGAAATCAACGAACTCAAGCTCTAGTTTTGGCCCTGCCCTTAACTTGCAGTGTGATCTTGGTTAAGCAACTGACCTGTGACGCTCAGATCCTTAAGCTATGAAATATGGAAGTAATTTTTAAGTTCCCTTCCTTCTTTAATATTATGACAATCTGTGATTTTTCTGTCCTGATTTTCTTCATTCTTCTTTCTATAAAGCTTTCCACCTATGTCCTACTGTTTAGAAAACACATGCTTTCTGAAGAAGAAAATTCTATATAAAGAAATGTGACCAATAATGTACATAGTGAAGGAGAATGACACTTCCAGAGGTAATGGGGAAGCATATTCTTCCTCTGAGAGCACAGCTGCATGCAGAAGCAGTTGAATCATTAAAAGTAAGTTCCCATTATTGCCTAATCTGCTAGAACTCAATAAAAATGCCTTTGTAAAGTTAATACATAAAGTCTTCAACTTATTTATTCTATATGCAAAATATATTGAAGTTATGTGAACTTTGGCGATTTAAAGCTAAGCTGCTAGGAAGGCACTGAGAAAACTAGAAGTGAACTGAGATCATACCTGACATTTCACAGAAACTTTTTAAGGGAGAAAAGTTCATAAGACTGTCACACAATATAATGGGAATTAACTATAAAATCGCCAATTTGGTGCAAGGAATGTTTTCCATTTCAAATAACTATATAATTGAATAAATTACTAAAATGGCAGAAAGGCCTATTTTGTTTATAATTCTTTGTTTGCTTGTACTAGAACATTAGCTTATGGACTTTATGTGGCTTAGTGTTTTAAGACTTCTTGTTCCAGAAGCTGAAGAACTCTCAAATAAGTTGCTATAAACTGTATGTATATATGAAAAAGGATGACATTTTCTTCCCCATAAGCACAGAATATATGGACTGCAATGTGTGTGTGTGTGTGTGTGTGTGTGTGTGTATCCACTTTAAATAATGCTTTACAGTCTCTTTATCCCCTAAATAATGATAAATGACAGCCTGTAAAAATTATATCCAAATGTTGACGTCTGAGGAACAGATGATAATTGTATAAGAAGAATGGGCTATTGGAGAATGGTGATTGACAGCAAAGGTCAGAATGTGGAGAGCATGTGTTAGGCTCCTTCAGATCCTAGGGAGTTGCTGACAGCTCACTCTGCAGTTTACTTCTTTCTCACCCCAAGAAGCAATTTAGAATGGATGCTGAATTTTCTCAACTTTGGAAGCCCAAGTGAAAAGTTGTTTTTACTCCAGATTATAAAAGTTTTCTACTCTTTATGGAACATTAAGGTAAATTTGAAGGAAAAGTGTTTGAATGTTGTCCAGTACATTTAATTTTAAAATGCTATGCTTATATGGCAAATGCTATCTAGTTCTCCGCATGCATGTGGTTCCACATGGGAGGATGTATCAAAAGCCTGTTGAGAGTAAATTCTTGGTTTAAAATATTCAGTGATAGCAGTCTACCGCCTTAACCATTTGGCCTCTTCATTTGACCATGCTCCAGTGAGTATATGGACAACATAAATTGGATTTGGTGTATTTTTTCTATTTTTTCTTTTCTGGGTGGGGAGGGTGGACCTGGGAAGACTAAGAAGTAAGTGTGATAAGGATGCAATATATGACATTCCCAAATAATCAGTAAACATATTATATTGTAAATGACAAAAAATAAAATACTCAGTGATAGATCTTAGAAGAGCAATAAAATAATATAAAATACAGAATAACTTTGCTACAAGACATAAATAATAAGCACTCATTAGATGTGTAATTAGATAGTAATGAGACATGTAAAATAAAATTATGAATTATTCTGTTCATATTTATGCTCTACTTACAAAAAACTAAAATGTTAAATGTTATTCCAGAGTCTGCTCATACCACTGCTCCTATGTCTCATTCTTGTTCTTTTCATTAATAACTTTGGTGTTAATAAAATGACTAGCTGTTAAGAGCACTTTAGAGCACTTGCAAAGGACCTGGAGTCAGTTCTGTACACCCACACTAGACAGCTCACAAACATCTGTAATTTCAGTTCTAGGAAATCCGATGCCCTCTTCTCATCTCTGTGGGCAACTAAATACATCATATGGAATATAAAAACTCACACAGGAACAAAGGCATACACTTAGCTAAAAGTAAATATTTTACAAATATAATCTCATTAGCTTGATGTGTATTCTTTCAGAACAACAAAATAGAAATCATTTAGAATTAATTATATGTGCATTTGTCTTTTTAGTTGAATGATTGCCAGTTCTATTTAGTTTTACCTAATAATATATGTGGATTGTTTTAAAATAAATACTATTCATATAATTCTGCAACTTTAACTGTCTATCTGGGTATTCTACCTTAATGCCAAAGAAATAATGGTCAGTTATACTACTGCTATAATCCCATTATATGGATAAAGTGTACAATATTTAGCAGCCATTCACAAACTGGCACTTGTCTCTTTATATTATCTCAATGCTTACATATATTTGATTCTTTAATCCTTAATTGATGCATGAAAACATAAAATTTGAATCTTGAAAAATAGATCCAAGGATAAGAGCACTGACTGCTCTTCCACAGGACCTGGGTTTGATTCCCAGCATCAACATCACATGACTCAGAACTGTCAATAACTCCATTTTCAGAGAATCAGACATGTTCTTCTGGCCTCTATGTGTACCAAGCACACCCATACTGCACTTATATTCATGTATGCAAATACTCATACTCATAAAAATGACTATTTTAAAAATAAATATATTTTACAAAAATATGTAATAACAAGATATCATGTAATATTTTATATTTATATACATTGTAATACATTCCTAAAACTGTTGAACTGGGTTTTTTAATTTAATTTTACATATTTGCTTTTCATCACACTCACTGCCCCCCTCCTGGTCACCCCTCCCACAATCCTCCCTTCCCTTTTCCTCTGAGTAGCTGGAACCCCTTGGGTATCCCCTAACCCTGGCATATCAAGTCTTTGAGAGGCTAGGGGCTTCCTCTCCCACTGAGCCCCAACAAGGTAGATCAACTAGAAGAACATATCCCACATACAGGCAATAGCTTTTAGGAGAGGCCCTGCTTCAGTTGTTCAGGACCCACATGAAGACCAAGCTGCACATTTGCTAAATATGTTCAGGGAGGCCTAGGTCCAGCCTGCGTATGTTCTTTGGTTGGTGGTTCAGTCTCTGAGGACCCAAGAGTCCAGGTTAATTGATTGTTTTGGTCCTCTCGTGGAGTTCCTACCCTCTTATGGGCAACAATGAAGGAAGGATTTCAGTCCTCACAGATAGTTTATTAATGATACCAGATCTGGAAATCAGACTTGTGAGAAGAATGGCAACTAGTGCTGGTTCTAGTGGAGGTTAAAAAGGAAGCTGGAGACAACTGCTGCTGCCACGATGAAATGACTGACAGTAATAGAAACCAGAAAGAAACACCAAGTCCTTTATTCACCCCTTTATTTTTCTGGCTTCATATATTAACCCCTATTTGTAGAATGTTAGAGGGTGCAATATTAGGGTTCACCAAAGAAACAAAAACAACATTCTGTATGAATCTATGTATAAATACATTGTGCATACATTCATAAACACAAATAGATTCAGAGAAAGTAATTAATGGAGTTGACTTACATGATTACAAAGGCTGACTCTAGCTATGAGTTGGAGTTCCAGGGATACAGAAAGCAGGGTCAATCACAGTCCAAAGGGCTCAACTAGGAAAACTGATAATGTTTTATCCAATAATGAAGACTTAAGAATTCCATCATTGCTGGGGCTAGAAAGATAGCTCAGTGCGTGACACCTACATGGCAGTTCACCATTGCCTGTGACTCCAGTTCCAGGAGATCTTAAACCTTCCTACAGACGTGGATAAACCAATTCGCAGATAACAAAAATAAATAAATCATTTTTAAAAAAAGAATAAAGATAAAAAGAAAAGAGAAAGAAAAAAGGAAGAAAAGAAAGAAAGAAATCACTCCATCATTTCAAGTCCCAGAGAGGAAATTCTGGGGTTTTGATATCCATAATCCAGAATATGGAGGGGTTGGAGAATGGGTGAGACTTGACCTTTGCTGAGCCCTTTTTAATCTTTCTCATCACCAACCAGTTGCATCTAGTCACAATCTAGAGATAGACATAATGCTTTATAGGTGTTCTAGGTATTTTCAAATCAAATTGATACCTAAATTTCTGCATCATTTGTATCAGGTATTAATGCATATATGTTATTTCCATATCCCCAACACTAACTTCACTCATGGATTAGAGACAGGGATGCTTGGAGCTAAGTAATGTCTTGTCATGATGATGTGGCAATTACACTAGTTGACAATTAGAACTACCATAAGGTTTATAAAATGAAATTTCTCCAACCATTTAATAATCTTTTAAAATTTATTTTACTGTTCTTTATTTTATGATATGTCCACATGGGGATTCAGGTGCTACTGAGCATGTAGAAGGTCAGAGGACAACTGGTGGGCATGAGTTAGTTCTCTCCTTCTACCACGTGGGTCTCAGTGATTAGATTCAAGTCAGCAGATTTGATGGCAAGTGTCCTTACCTGCTGAGTCATCTCACTACCCTTTAAATTTATTTTAAAATTGATATATGAAATAAAATTTTTATCTATCTATGCAGTAGTACGTAATTTTGAGTAACAAGGTAGACTATCTAACACTTATATCAGGATAAGCATTCAATTCAAACTGTTTTCACTTTTATGGTAAAATCTTTCAAACTCCTTCCTCCTATATTTCTGTTTCTTAAATGCAGTGCGTATCACTGCTATCTTCAATTGCATTTTAAATAGAAGGCATATTTTAAATTTTATGACAGCTCCTAGCAATGCCTTCAGATGATTGGGTTATATTATAATGTTGTGAAATCATAGACTTAAATATATTTCACATGCGATAGTCTAGTCTATGACTGATGTGCAGATTACCTCATATTTGGTCATATTCTTCAAATTACTTTGTGAATTTATTCGATTTAACCCTACTAGTCTTCATTTTTCGTTTTCTGATAGAAATAAATATATTCTAGACTTGTTTTTGAAGATTCATTTATTTTTATGTGTATGAATGTTTTTTCTGTCACATGTATACTACACGTGTGTCTTGTGTCAGCAAATACTAGAAGAAAGGGTCAGATTCCCTGGAACTGAAATTATAGATGGTTATGAGCCTCATGTGAGTAATGTGAACCAAACCATTGTCTGTTTCAAAAGCAAGTTATTTTAACCGCTTCAAAGCCATTTCTCCAGCCCCACCCAGATGCCTTATATGTATGTATGAATGTATTCTGCCCGAGACTTGGTAGCAGACACTTATCTAAGAAATTGTAATTTCTTTTTGTGGAAAATTGTGCTCAAAAATGCCTGCTGTTATTTATTTGGTCAGTTATTGCCACTTTTATAATACATCAAAGTATTCAAGTCAATTTTCCCACTGGGTCATTAATTCAAATGTTAAAGTTATCATAAGTACTTGCTACTTGGCAAACACTGGCAAATAATTTCTTGTACTGAAACACACTTGTACTGAATCACACGGTACAAATATATGGCTAAGAGAGTATCAGTGTACAAGACCAATGAACTTTCTCCCAGTAATGTCTGACACATTTTTGCATGGCTGCAGGAATGTGAACCTGACTGGGAGTGGTGAGGTAATGAAGAAATGACAGATAGATGGACAGACAGAAGGGCAGACCTACAGAAAGCTGGGATTGTGGTCTGGACTTTTGGATAGAGAAATCTTTGCACACTCAAAGCTCTGCATTTTTATAGAGTTGAACAGAGTGGTGGAGTTATTGCATAGAACTGAACAAGGAGGCAAGGTGAACAGGGAAGCAGGGTTTATATTTTACCACTGGATCAAGGAGACAGGTTTAGTTAATTTAAGTAGGAGCAGTCTCTGTAGAGGAGCAGTCTTTAGTCTGTAAACCTCTCAGGGGTTTGTGCAAGCTATGGTGGACATTTACGTTACACAGTATCAAGGCTTGTGCTCAGCACCCCCAAATCAAGTCTTCAACAGTTCATTCTGAGCCTCACTCTAGTTGAGGTGTGCTTTGCCATTTCCCTTTGGGTCTGAGGTTAAGGTCTTGACATGCCCATGCCCAAGGCAAAATCACATTCGCTCAGGACCTCACACACGCATGGCTTCCTTCATTCCTCACAGAGGTTCCTCTACCTCCCAATAGCATCACTGAAACATTTTCCAGTGCAAGGTATGGGCAAGGTATGGAAAATATTTAGCACATTTCATATCCAAGTTATGTCCAACTGATAATGCAAAATCCATTTGGTTCTTCTCCAAAAGGTTCCAGAATTTTAACTGCTCAAAGGTTAAGTTCGTGGTCCCTAAAACTCAAGACAATCACAACTGTAAGTTTCTGTTAAAAACAAACAGAAAAAGAGTTATACTTCCAAGACCCAATAACAGGAAAAGGATAAGGAGAAACTGAACCTAAGGCAGGGCAAAAGCACATGAGGCAAGCTCTTAAAAAGTTTAGAACCTGTCTGTCCTCCTGTATACTGGATGGTATGACATGAGCACAAAGATCAGGAAGAACTCCACCTCCACAATGTCGCTAGCTGAAGTGTACATGGCCACTCTTGAGCTTCTTTTGCTAGTTCCCTGAAGCTTCTTCCCTCAACAGACCAACTATCATTCTTGCTTCTCCTATTTTTGGGTTTCCATTGAATATTAGCCTCCAATCTCACAGTATCACACATCACCCTATTCTGGGTGAGCCTGAAATAACTGACCATGCCACATTCTGCCTGGTATTTCCATCTCCTTGGAAGCCTTCATGAAATCAAAGCTTTCAGATTCTGAACTCGACAAAGTTGCATCATGTGGATTACACTAAAGTTTTCAACGACATAAGCTGTACCTACAGAGACCCACCTAAACCTCAGATGCAGTGGCCTGAGGTCTTTGATGACTGAACACTGGAATATGAATCCTAGGAAAATAATTCCCAGGTGGCGTTGAACAAATTTTCTTCTCAGTGGAAAGAGGATTCAAATGTCATGGTTGTTGTTTCTTTTAGCTATTTCCAAGCCAAAAAAAAATCAGAGAAAAAAATCAACAAACTTGGAAGTTGACCAAATTTTAAGACAAACAAACCAAAACCTCTATTACAAATGCTATAAATACTACTACTGCTGCCATGTTATGCTTGCAGACAGTAGTCTAGCATGTCTGTCCTCTGAGAGATTCTCCCTATAGTTTACTGAGACAAATGCGGATACTTACAGCCAAACATTGGAACCATATGAAAGAGTTAGGGGAAGTATTTATTGAAGGAGCTGAAGGGGATGGCAACCCCATAGGAAGATCAACAATGTCAACTAATTTGAACATCTTGGGGCTGCCAAAGACTAAGCCACCAACAAAAGAGCATACAAAGATCCCTAGCACATATATAGCAGAAGACTAACTGCTTTGCCTGGCCCCAGTGGGAGAGGATATGCATAATTCTGTAGAGACTTATGACTCAGAGAAAGGGGATACCTGGGGGAGTGGAGGTGCACCCTCTCAGAGGTGAAGGGAATGGAGGATTGGGTAAAGGACTCTGAGAGGAACCAAAAAGAGGAGCAACATTTGTGATATAAATAAATAAAAAATTATAAAAATCAAAATTATTACGAAAAATGCTATAAAGGTTATTACAATTTCTAGAGACTAGCCTCATGAACAGATATCAACTGCTTTGCATTGGACTAATAGAAAATACTACTGGGAAAACCATGTTCATTACAGGGTCAAAGGTATAAAAGTGTTATTAGAGGGCCACTGAAGTGTCAAACAGAACAGTTCAATTAAACCATAGAGTACATGAATACAGTAAGTAATAGCCAATCAGTACAGTGCTTCATTACAGGAAAACCTGAGCTCAATCCCTAAAACCTGCTTTAAATAGTCTTGTGTGGTTCAACTGATGCTCTGACCTATGGGTATAACAACACACCTTTAGGAGTCATTTTGTTCCTATATTCTTTTAGGTTTCCCAGTTAGGCCCATGAACTATCTAGTCTCAAGTTATTGCCAGGCATGGGTTCCATCTCATGGAGTGAGCCTTAAAGTAAATTGTGTTTTGCTCCCATAGCTTTTCTGTCATTATTGAACAACTATATATTGCAGACAGCTCACTGCACATGGTTTATAGCTGGGTAATACTCATGATTACTTTTTTCTTCTGGAAGCAGAAAATTACCCTCTAGGACCGTGAATTCTAGTCAGTGGGGTGAAGCTTCTAGTTGGGCATCAATTCAGTTTCTCCATGTTCAATGGCATAAATAAAGGATGTCTTTAGCCATAGGGACTTACAGTCAGGTTGTGGAGTATAACTAATTGCCTTTGCCATAGCATAACTAATTGTGCTTGGGACAATCTTTAGGAACCTTTGGCTAAAAGTTCAACAAGATATAACCCATCCATGTTACTGAAGGTTTTACTTGGTCATTTAAGGTATCTAGTTGAGACATTGTCTTTCTGTGGTAGTTTAAAAGAAAATGGCCACCAAAGTCTCAAGTACTTGAATGCTTAGTACCCAGTTGATGGACTGTTGCCATTAGGAGGTGTGACATTAATGGAGTACTTGTAGCCTTGTTGGAGGATGTGTGCTACTCAAGATGGACTTTGAGTTTTCAAAAGCCCACACCAGTTCAATCCTTCTCTCTGCCTGTTGCCTGTGAACTGGGAAGTAAAGCTTTTGTCTACTTCTGAAGCACAATGCCTGCCTGCACGCCACCAAGCTTTTCTTTATAATGATAATGGACTAAACCTCTGAAACCTTAAGAAGCACTAGGTAGAATGCTGTCCTTTATAAGCTGCCTTAGTCATGAATCTTTTTAAAGCAATAGAACAGTAACTAAAATACCCCCTTTATTTGTTAAGTCTATTAAGATTCCGTTCATATATGTAAATATAGGAAGTTTCTATAGTAACAGGTTTCCATGTTTTTAAATTACCATTAGTTAGCTTCTTTCCACATATTCTATCTTCTACCCTACCCTTCCATGCCCCTTAATATTTATCTACTCCTCCTATTCCAGTTTCTCTTTTATTTATTTATAACACCATACTCTATTTCTGCTTACTTGAAAGAGAACTTTTTCTACCTAGGTCCCTTACTAGCTACCTAATCTCTGATTATTTGGATTGTAACACATGCATTTAAATCAGAGTCTTTCAATAGAAATCCAATTGGACAATGTGCAGAGAATGAGAGACTTCAGAGCACTCAGCATTAATGAGATGTCCTTATCAGACCCCCAAACATCAAGGTTCAGCTATCTGTGTGAAAGAGGAGGTAGAGAGATTTTAATATACAGAGATGGTCGATGACTCCAAGGAAATGATGTATTCCGGAGTATCAGGATACTGATACTCCTATGAACTCATAGAGACTTTTCACAGCACACACAAGATCTATGCAAGTTAAACCCGGCAAAATCCCACCATAGAGAAGGTTAAGTGGGCACAAATTCCTACCCTTAGCCAAGAAACTATTTTCAATCCTTACCTGCTGGAAAAGGAAGAAAGAGTTTTCTCAAATGACAGGCCACTGTGTACATCAATAATAAACCAGGACAGGTTCTATGACTGGGAGTAGGTGACCAGTATGTTTTATATATATGGCACAATGACATACATATACATGCACATATATATAGCTTATTTGTTTTGATTTTAATTTTTTGTTTTGTTTTGTGAGAGAGGGGTGAGGAAGAAGAAAGAACATGAATTTAGTTAGGTAGGAAGGTAGGGAGAATCTGGGAAGAGTTGGGTAAGAGGAAAATATGATCAAATATATAAAACTTTTTAAATAAAAAAAATTAAAAACTTTATTTACCACAAAAACACCTCAGGTGAAACGGAACAAGCTTATAATCACAGCTCTGAGAAGGCAGAAACAAAAAGATCCCTGTGGCAAGCTGACCAACAGCGTAGTCTATATGACCTGTGTGATATTTGTTTATCATGTTAAATGTTCTCACATCTATACCAGAATGCACAAAACTTTGTGTAATCATTGATGATTTGTCCAACCTTTACCAAGATTTTAGTGATTGATTTTTCTATACTTAATCCTTTGCTGTTATTTAAAGAAAACAATAATGACAACAACAGAAATATAAAACAAACATCTACTTTGGATGAGGACAGTGACTCTGTTTCAAAGTAAACAGATATGGTGACTGGTGGCACCTGAGGAATGACAGCCTAGCAATGACACAATGACATAATATACATGCACCTACATAATCATGCACACATATGTACTCACAAACAAATCTTAATAGAATAATAAAATAATCTAAATATTTGACTAAGGAGATTAAATGGGCGTGGCATGGAGGCACCTGACCTTAATTCCAGCACTTGGGAGGCAAAGACATGGGATCTCTGTGAGTTCCAGGCCACCCAAGTATACATAACGAGTTTCAGGACAGCCAGGATTATGCAGAGAGATCTCTTCTCAAAAAAGGAAAAAGAAAAAAAAAGTGTCGTTGGTCTTATTAGAGTGCCATGTCTTACAGTGGTCTTATAACATACTGTACTTGAGATGCTCAATTCATTGAATATGAAGTTTAGAATTAATGGAAAGCCACATGAACCTCCTCAAAATAGTCCCTGAATCTTCAATCTAGCAATATAAATATAGAAGCAACAGAAAAGAAATAAGCATTAGAGTAATGTAAAGAATAGTGTGCTGGAAGCAATCTCCACTGTCCTCAAAGAATGTAAGACTACAAACAGCACAGAACCAAGGGAAGTGTTTATTCCTAGTGGAGACTGTGGCAGCAGCTGCATGGCATAGGACAATGCTACACTGTGCATAATGTGTTTCAACACACTACAAGGTGTAAGGTTCCAAGGTATCTTCATAATTGAGCTGGATTTTGCATACCAAGGTCACTGTATACTTCTAAATAAAAACAGAAAAAGGTACAGACTATATGAATACAGTGTATTCACGTTAAACTCTAACCAGATTTTTATTCAAACTCATGGTTCTTCTCTCTATATCCTTTGGGTAATGCCAGAATGCTTGCCATTTTGTCATATCACCATGAATGCAAAGTTTTTAATAATTCACAGTCTACAAAGCAATCCTTAATAATAAAGAGAGTACGTTTATAAAAAATGGTTCCTAGAACATTTTAATGACTTTTTTTGCTAGGCTTTTTTTGCCTTGGGATGTATGCAACATTTTTTATTCCAAGAGCACTCAGAATAGTGTGTTCTTGTTTGGCTATGCCATCAACATAACACATTTTAGGTTTTTTTCTTAATTTAATTTTATATTTTTGAGTATTCATTTATAATGTTTATCTGACTATAAAGTGAAATTTTACACTATAATGTACTTTATAGATGGCTCAGTGGTTAAGAGGACCTGTAGAAGACTTGAGTTCAGGTTCAACTATCCACATGGTATCTCAAAACTATGTTTAGCTCCAGTTCTAGGTGTTCTGATGCTCTCTTCTGACCTCCTCAGACAGTGCATACATACAGTGTACACACAGAATCAAACAAAATATTCATATTCATACACATATATATTGGAATAAATAAATCTAAAAACCAGTAAAATAAATTTCACTGTATCTCATCCTCCAGCTATAAAATAAATCATTATAAATAGTTCCATATTTGTAAAACAGAATCATCGAATAAGCAGTATATGAGTTTCTAGCACTACATTCTTCACAGAAAAATCAGTTTTAACAATCATCTATTCATTAAAAATGTTAGCAAGAACAGAGAAATTGATAGGAGAGATTTTTGGAATCTGCACAGACAACAAAAATAAAGAGGACATGTTGAAAATCACAAGATAAGTTTTATATTATGTACATCAACTTACTCCCAAGCTCTTGAAGCATAGTACAGAGATAGATGTTCTTTGCATGGAAGATGACACATGAAGTAAGGACCCCATTTTTGCTGTACACTCTAGCACTAGTCCCACACTGAAGATGATTTTGACAGGAAATTCCCCAAAAGTCTGATGTAAAATTCTTCCACATTTTGAATTCATGCCCAGGATTCTTGTTTGTGTTAGATGTGGTTCTGATGAACAATGTAAGAGACCAAAATCTGTAGACCCAGAACTTACGTGATCTACATGTAATGTTAAGTTGGTACATATATTCAAAGTCCTCATAAAGGTGCCCCTGGTCCCAGACTTCAGGCTGGCACTTTGGAATCTAAGCACTGTGTCTTCTCAGCATCAGACAACACTATGTGTGTGTCTTCAGCACCAGGCTAGCTCTGAGTGAGACAGGTTGTACATTTACCTTCTAGATCCTAGCAGTACATAAACATTAAGCCTATGACAATAAAAACACAAAATTACCACAACTCACCTTCTATGAACTCATCATGACCATACCTGTCCTAGTGCTAGTGATCAATAGGAAAATAAGACTGGAGCTCCTCCCCAGACTCATTTATATGGCACCAGTTAACAAATCTCTTCACTGGGCCTCAGTGCTAGGTCAGTCCCCCAGCCTTATGGCCAGACCTTCTCTACTGTCAAATCACCTCCTACGTTGTCAGGATCCTTGCCTGTACCAGAACCAATTCGGTCACTAAGTACTCATATTTTAGACTGCTGCTCACAAATCCATGCTTTAGAACTACCTTCATGATAATGATCTACAATCATATCCCTAAGTCCCAGTTCAGTTTCTAAGCCCACAAAGTAAACACTGGACCTAGGCTGATCCCCAGTAGAACCAGAATCCAAGTCCACATATATGATAGGCTCTACACCTAATCTTCTATTCCAAGGTCCCATATTTGAGAATGGCAACACATTTATGAGGCTTCATTTCAGAAGATACTAGGTCTAAGATCGCTCCTGTAAACTCACAGTCCCAACAGCACACTTGTAGGCACCGGATCTAGACCTAACTATATATTAACCCAGTCACAAATTAACCTAAGAAAGTACTCATTCTGAGTGCCAGATAATGTATTTCACTGACTTGAGGGTGATTTGGAAACTCTGGGTATTGACAGGTTTTCCATACTGAGGGTAATCTATAAAGACTGGATGAATGCCTACTGTTTCAAATGCACAGACACAAAAGTCAAACTTAGAATGATGAAAATTTAGGAAAATATATCACTGACAAAGAAAACAACTGAAGTATCAGCAGTTAACCCTAAACAGATATCAGTGTCTTGCCTAACACGTGATCAAAAATAATGATCTAACCAGGTTCTGGGATACAAGATAACACAAAAACAAAATGAACCAAAAATATGCAAAGAAAATTCAAGAACAAGTATAAATCATAACAAAAATGAGCACCAAAGAATACAATGACCAAATGAAAAAATTCTATACTTTCAGTGGCAAACACAACCAGGTAGATATGGGAGGATACGGTGGCTCAACTGGGAAAAACCCTCCATGCTAAGCCTGGATGACCTGAGTTCAGTTCACTGGATACACATGGTGGAAGGAGAGGTCTGGCTACCACAAGTTGTCTTCTACCTCTATACACACACTGTGGTAAATGTGTGCCCCATGCCCATACACACACAAATCAGTACATATGCAAATGTAATTACAACTTCAAAAATAATATAGCAAATACACAGACAACTCATTAGACATTGCTCATTTAAAGGAACTAAATGACACTAAAGAAAGATTATGAATGTCATGGGACAACACAAAACATACATGTTGGGAACTGCTGAGGGACAAAGAAAAAAGAGAAGAAAGTGTATGTAATGAAAGAATGATACATAACTAGTCAAATGAGGAAAAAAGTCTGAGAATCCAGAGCCACAAACAGCTCCAAAAGAAACCTACATTGATTAAAAGTATATTTTAAACAAGAACTATTACAGGCAAATTTTCATTGTTATTGTTGTGTTGGCACAGGCGCTTACCTTCCAATGTCAGAGGACAACTTTTGACGTCAGTTCTGTCCTTTCACAGTAGGATTCAAGCACAGAGATGAAGTTGTCTGGGAACCATCTCACCAGACCATAATTAAATTGTAGAAATGAAAGATAAGTCATCATGGGAATAATAAGAAAAGGTGACTTGATAGGTGGAAGACAGAATAGTGAGAGGGAAGATGGCAAAATATTGAAATCTAGCATCTCATATATATATATATATATATATATATACATACAAAAAACAAAGCTTCTTGAGTTCTGGGAGAGGTGGTTGGATGGGAAAGGGAAGGGATGGGAAAAATAGGAAATAATTTAAATCCAAGTAAAATCCAGAAACTCTGCATGCAACATTTGTAAAAGAACACAGAACTCTTAACAATGAATACTCAGCAACATGGTATAGACAATGGGGAAACTCTTCTGTAGCAGTAAGGTTTAAGGAAACTGCAAAATCCACAGATGAAGAATCTAGTCCTCTGTGAAAATGTAGTTTAGGATAGGAGAGCTGTGGTCTGTGCTACAAGCAGGCACTGGAGAAGAGTTCCCTGTACATTTTAGCTTGCTTACTGATTTCATGACAGGGGAGCAAAATAAAAGGCATCTTTCTGTCAAAGAAGGGGCAAGTGAGTAGAGAGCAGATGCTCCGGACTTGTTTATCTCTAGATCCTGGTGGCCATTCTTCACTAACTGCCTAACCTTCCCACAAGTCAGCCTGGGTCCAGAAAACTGTTGGAACTTGCTTGCCAATTTGTTGATGCAGATCTACACATGGGAAGCACATACTCTGGTACAAAAGCAGAGTTTGTTCCTCTTGGGAGTTACAGACAAACCCATGGGATGAAATATGTGTAATAAAATCAAAATGATTTATAAAATTTCAATCATTGTCTTTAAGGTCTACAATCCTCTGTCTGCTTCCATCAGTGTAGACTTAAAAATGTCTGACTTACATTTTTACTTGTAATCAATTCCTTGATGCTAGTTCCTTATTTTACAATCTAGTCTACTCACATATTTTTCATTTTGTTTTGTTTTGACCTGATCTTTTACAACAGCTGTATGTTCAGTCTTCTATTATATGAAAAAGGTCTTACCATATCTCTTCTGTGGAATCAGGAATTAACTTTGCTAGAGGGTTTTCTGATCCTCCATTCTTTCTTTCTCCTTCCTTCCATCTTTTCATCCTCTTTCTTCTTTTCTTCCTATCTGTCGTACTTTTATTCCCGTGTTGATTAATGATTAGGATTGCAACTTGTTTAAATTTGTCTCCTTTAATGTGTGTCAACTCCTTTCCTGAGATCCATACCTAAAGAACAATTTGAAATGCCCATATTCCCATGTAGAGCTAAGATTTGATGAGGATTTCCTCTAAGATAGTTCTTTGGAGCTGTAACTACACAGTTACTGTTCTTAATTAAAATTCCTGGCTTCAGATACTTAGAACACAGAGATAACATGAACTACCAATGTGTATTGCTACCAGACAAATTTTTGGTTTTCTTTTCAACCTCTACATACTTTAATGTGAGCTAAACACTACAATCTTCTGAGACCTGCAATTTTGGCTTGTAAAAAAAGAAATATAGATATAGATAGAAGGAAAGGAAATGGCCTTTGCTGCCTTAGTATGTGGAGTTTATATAATAGAAGAATGACTTACTCTTCTAATGGCTGTAAATATTTTGTTTATGAATTGGGAACGAAAGCAAGGAAGAACAAGCAAATAACTAATTATGTATAAATAGGTTTATTCTGGAGTACACTGTCATTCATGTGTGGAATTCATAAATTTTAGTCTCATAGAATAAGGTACTAGAAGTATGGTTACCATGGATGGACATTTGACACTGATGGCCATGAACATTAACACTGATCCCTGCCACTGCATAGCCATTGACCTGAACATGGCCTGCAGCAGCAGCTCTGGCAGGGACCTCACCATGGCTCAAAGTAGTAGGGCTGGATACTTAGAACTGCCTACTCGTTTCCATCCTACCGTCTCTAGTTCATTCGCTCTTCATAATGCCGAAGCTCCGCTTCTCTTTCTCTCCTGTTTACCACATACTTACACAATGAGGTGGTTCCCTCTGCTGGCTAGCCACATGCTGGCATGGCCCTCAATAAAAAGCTTGGCAGCAAGCAGGTATCTATGACTTACATGTGCTGTGTGCAGGAGGGCAGGTTTTTAGGTGGTATGGCAGTCTGCAGATCTCTGTCTGTCTTCATTCTCCCACATTGCACTTCCTAGTGGAGAGCAGAGCTCTGCATGTCTATGTTGTCCCCTGTGCCATGACACAGAGAACAGGTCTGATGTCAACTTTCCTTGTCTATACTGCTTGGCATGGTGGAATGCAGATCTCTGTCTTTCTCTTCTTTTGCTCCCTGGATTTAATTTGATTTGATTTGATTTGATTTTTGTGTCCTAGGCATAAAACATGTTTGGCTATTGTGGTGGATTGAATATGCATGGCCCAGGGAGTGGCACTATTAGAAGATGTGGCCTTGTTGGAAGAAGTGTGTCACTTTAGGGGTAGGCTTTGACACCCTTCTCCTAGCTGTTTGAAAGAGACAGTCCACTCCTGACTTCCTTTGGTGAAGGTGTAGAACTCTAAGCTCCTCCAGTGCCATGCCTATGTGGGAACCACCATGGTTCCCAGCATGATGATAATGGGTGAACTTTAGAACCTATAAGTCAGCCCCAATTAAATATTGTCTTTTACAAGAGTTGCCTTGGTCATGGTGTTTTTTCACAGCCATAGAAACCCAAACTAAAACAGATACCAAGCCAGGCATCAAGCTAGGAAGAACAAAGGACTGCCATCTACTATGGCCCTGACTGAGAAGAGAACATCACCAACAAGGTATCTCCCTGACAAATGGCATGCATCCTCACAAACTGGTGTTCTAAATTGCTAACAACCTAATTAAATAGCTTCATAAGTAAAAAAAAATAAAAGAAAGAAAAGAAAAAGAAAATGCTGCATTTGTTAAAAGTCAGAAATCATCTTTGAATCACCCGATAACTTAAATGTATCATGACAAAGACCTACCAATTAGAGGTTGAGAATCCTACACTGAGATTCATATAAAAATATATACCTACATGTATTAGGGTTTTACTGCTGTGAACAGACACCATAACTAAGGTAACTCTTATAAGGATAACATTTAATTGGGGCTGACTTACAGGTTCGGAGGTTCAGTCCATTATCATCAAGGTGGGAGCATGGCAGCATCCAGACAGACATGGTGCAGGAGGAGCTGAGTTCTACATCTTCATCTGAAGGCTGCTAGTGGAAGACTGACTTCCAGGCAGCCAGGATGAGGGTCTTAAAGCCCATACCCACAGTGACACACTTAATCCTACAAGGCCACACCTCCTAATAGTGCCACTCCTATGGCCAAACATATTCAAACCATCACACTACAATAACAGCTAAGGTTCCATTAATAAAAAGACTGCATGTGGAATCACATTCTCTATTTTATATTACTCTACTAATTCCATATGGATAAACATAATTTTCATAATTCTTTCTATATGACAAATATGTGCCAGTGATGTAAAGAAAACAGTTATGTGGTGTAAAACTCAAAAGAATATTTTCATTCTAGCTAAAAATATATTTTAAGAGAGCTAAGCAGTTTGCTTCAGATAGCTAGAAATAATAATCTATATTAGGTCCAAAGAAAAATTTAAAAGTAAAAAAACCGCCTTGATCTGGAAACAGTTTGTTCTCCAGTTGTTAATATATGTAAAGTTTGCCCCTTGTGGTGATAGTATTGAGGTGATGAGACCAAGTAGAAAGTGATGGGAGTTCGTCCCTCATGAATTCACTGTTACCGTATGGGAGTTTGGCAGACATCATTATTAGCTGCTGTAGTGGTAGATAGAAACAAGAACATTGCTAGTCCCACTGTTTTGTTTGTTTGCTGAAATGCACGGCCCTTCTGCAGGTAGACAGTTCTCTTGCCTGTCTTATGCAAGTTTCATACAGATAGGAGGCCCTCTTTAAAATACTGAAACCAGCTCTAGATTCCATAGCTAGAGGGATTAGAAGACAAACTACTTCTTAATGCAATATGTTTCAGTGATATTATTTTAGCAACACAAAACCAATGAATCAAGAATGCAGAAAACATTTAAAATTAGTAGAGAGAATTAAGATGATCAAATTAATAAACGGCAGCTTTCCCCCACTTTTTCATAAGCTCCCTTGGGCCTCATACGTAAAGGCACTAAGTTCATTTCTGACAACTTCATACTTGCTACCTAATTGCGTCTCAAATATCCCACCTGTTAATTTCATCACTTTGCTCCAATATAAGAATTCAGGTAAGAATATAAAATTCTCTTACTTAACCACTCATAAAGTCAAGGGAAAACTAGAAATCTTCACTATTAGATAGTAATGTTTAGATGAGTTTAATGATACTGACCTTTCATGTTATGGATAGAAAAAACTAAGACAAGTGAGATACCCTCATATATATGCTCCACATGTTTCTACAACATTGTGTAGCTTATAGTAAAAAGATGTGAATACAATATAATTGAAAAAGTTCAAGAACAGTGTGGTAGTGCAGAAAAGAACAAATTGACAATCAGAACAGATTTAAACGGAGTTTTCTGAACAGAGTAGAACTCTTGTTTTCAACTACTAAGGAGAGAAGAAACACTGGGTGTTTTTCATAATTCTTTCTATATGACAAATCTGTGCCAGTGATGTAAAGGAAACAGTTCTGTGGTGTAAAACTCAAAAGAATATTTTCATTCTAGCTAAAAACATATTTTAAGTGAGCTAAGCAGCTTGCTTCAAAGAAGATTAATTTGAAATAAAGCTCTCAAATGCACCCAATTTTGTGTTATGCTTTGTTAGGCAAACTTTTGTGTTGGGTCAGCATGGCTCAAATTCTAGCAATACCACTTATTTGTATATTCTTTAGGTTTCTGTTTTCTTATGGAGAATAATTTCACCTTTCTCATGGGATCTTTTCAGAAGAGTCTATAAGATACAAGTTTAGCTTCTACATTAATTGTTCCGTAAATGTTAAGATTTCATATGTACACATATCTTTAAAATGGAGCTCTTACTAAACATACTGAACTGATTTTCACATGGCCATGTGCCATATTGATGTTATGTGAAACTCAAAGGTGAAACCTCAACAAAGAAAGATGAAGGTCAGTCACATAACTAACAAGAATATGATAAGAGCATGGTTAGCTCTGTCTTTCTATTGCAATGCTTCTTTTCCCATGTTTAATGGCTGGAGCAGAACTTGATGCAACTAGATATCACACACCACATTGCCTGCAGCGACATCCTCTACTGTTTCTACTTGTGCACCAAGCAAAGAGGATATAATTGTTTATTATTGTAACAGTAGTGAGATCTGAGCAAGGAGGAATTTCCACTTGCTTTACACAGCCGTTTTATTCACTGTTTTCCTCTCTGCAGGTCTGTGTCTGCCACATGTTCTACTGTTTTCTTTTGTGTTACTTAAACTGGGCCGAAAGCTTGCAACTTGATGCTTCCTTAACTGCCCCCCACAGGCAGAGTGTCACAAGGGCACTCTTCTGGCATGTGCCTTCCCTCCTGGACACATGTTTGTCAAACTGTCACTTAACCTTTAGACCATTAATTTGTTAGCAGATTTTCAGCAGGCCTTATAAGGGCATAACAAACCTGACAGACCTACACACTTCCAGGGGGATTTCCCATTTAAGGACCTTTCCACCTGGAGCTGCCAGGGGCCGAGGAATGTGTGTTCTTATTGCAGGTGGCTGGGGCAAGTGTTCGCAGAAAACAGATCAGTGTGCAAGCCCCAGAAACCCGCTAGCCAGGAGCAGTTCATACAGAGATGGCTGCAATAAACAAATGTTCCTCAAGACATTGCTAGTTATCACTTTGGTGGAGTTCAAGGAAGTTTTTAAGGAGCCAGGGTAAAAAAAAAAAAAAAAAAAAAAAAACTAGGGAAGAGTAAGCATAAAAAGTACAAGTGTGAAATGGAATATTGATCAGAATCAAACAATTAAAAAGCATACCTGATTCACAACTTTACAATTTCATTGGAATCAACTTTTTAAGTTAACAGCACTAGCTCTCAGACAACTTTCAGTGGTAAACAGATAAACTAGACTAGATTTTCTAAAGCAGGAGTTACAGTGGACCGGTTTGAGTGCATTAGAGAAATTCTAGAATCAGTTTTGTTCCACATTAAATCTGCTAAGAAGAAAGCTATTTAGCTGACATAAAACATATTTTGGATTGCTTTATATGCTCCCCCCTTTCTGAAATATTTAAAATGGGTTATGCATTAACACATGAAGGAAAATAATCATTTTAAGGAAGAAACTCCTGTAGAATTGTCTCCAAAATGTCTCTCAGACCCAAGTTGCCACCAGAAGCTTCTGAACTTGCTGTCCAGCCACGGAGTAGCCATTTCTCCTCATTTGTAGCGGGACATGAAATTCTAGCTTTCTAACAAGCTCCCAAAATAGTTTCAATGCCTTTAGCTCAGGGACCACACCTCAAGAATCATTGTCTTAAAGAAAACAGAAGGGATGTTAACAGCCCTGGGGTTAGTCACTTACTACAAATTGATCCTAATTTTGAAGAGAATTAAAACAATTGAGAAACTCTTGTGTGCCAGTGCTGTGCTGGGCATGCTACTTATTTTAGCTCCTGTTGCTTGTTTTACCTTAGAGAGTTTAGGAAGCTATATAAAAGCAAATTAAAAGATGTGTTGTATTTTAAAAATTCTTCTGAAACCAGCACTAGATGTTCCCTTGAGAGGAAAAGAACTCCCCAAAGCAGAATCAAGGACAGGGGGAAACAGCCCATTGTTATAACCTCAACCCCAGTTTGTGCCTCCCTCCAAGTCATTTTGTTATTCTATGGCTAGTCTTTTGTCTTTCAAAGGAACATCTCAGTCCCAAAAGATTATCACAGAGCTCAAATAAGCTATCATCTAGGAAACTTTGTGAGCAAAATTCATTCGTATCTATTTCGCAATACTTAGTGTCAGATTCTACTGAGAAGACTATAAGTACAAAACAACCTGCGTCTTAGAAGGAACGACATTTAAGGAAGGACTTCTTAAATGGATCTTATTTACGGAAAGAAAAGTCTATTGTGCTAAAGGAGGGAAAGTTACCAAAATACATAATGTAAAACAACTAATAAATTTAGAAGAATGTGAAATAAATGAAAACATCTGAGAAAATAAAATAAAACTAACAATCCTGAAATAATTGTAGAATTCTTGGGCCACAGTAATGACTGAAGTAAAATTAAAGTTGGAGATCAAACAAATAAACAGCTCAGGAAAGGGTTACACATCAGTAACTGTAGCCCAGTACCCTGATGATGACTCCCTCAACTATCACTGCTTTCATGTAGAAAACCACATGCAAACCAAGTTAACAATAAGTTATGGTTGGAGCCATAAATGATTACGTTAGTTCATCTAAAGGGCAGGTCTTGTAAGAAATATGAGGAATTTGTGTCAAAGACAAAACATGAAATTATTCAAGAAATACTTGGCTATGAATGTTAGGGTTAAATTTAACCCAAATTCTTAAAACCTATGTATTAATTCTTTCACTAAACTTGGATAAAATTAATGTACTTTAAAACCATGTAGATAATTGTTATTTTCCCAAAAGAATGCTGGATAAATGAAAATTAGTTGCCTATTGTCTCAAGGATTTGAAAAACAGGAATAAAGTAACTACAGCAGGACTTGGGGTTTGATCCTCAGCACTTCAAACCAGAAACATGGGAAGAGACTGGTTGGCTTTTCTTTCACTATAACCCTGGTGGCTTGGCTTTACCAGGTTTGAGTAGTGGAAACAAAACTAAGAAGCAATTTAGTTTATATATCTCTTTCCATGGGTGTTTCATTGTTGTTTTGAGACAAGTTATAATTATATAACTTGCGGTGGTCTTGAACCCACGATCTTCCTGCTTTAGTTACCAGAGTGCTAGATACAGGCATGTATCACTGATCTCGGTTGCTATTTTCCTTCTATTTAAAAAAATTGAAGCCATAATAAATGTTCTAAGATACTTCTATCTCTAATGGTAGCATTTTATATACTATGAGACAGCACATATTGATTTCTCTCAATTTATCTAAGGACAAAAGAAGCTAAAATGGAAAAACTGAGTTTTTTTCCCCTTCACATACACCCAATATGGCTTATTATTCATTCTTCTTATACTTTTATGATTTATTAATCTCTCATTTATTTATTTGCTAGTGTTTTCTGATCATCTGTCCCCTCATAATATATATGCAACCCCACTTTGCTTAGTTCTTAGTAGGTTTTCAATGAATATTTTCTGGATTAATTAATGAATCACACAAGAAGAAAACAGAAAAATGATTTATGAACCATGCATCTCCTCTTGGCTCTTATTTTACCCTTTCATCCAACACGCGGAGACTTTTTAAATCAGTCATATTCCAGAGCCACATCTCCAGCAGTTTTTTGACATATTCATCTAGACTTTTGCTCATTGATGAGTCTCAGAGGTTACTTAAAATTAAATGATTGGTGTTTAAGGCAACAGCCCTCCAATTTTCTTTGCCTTTTCTGGCCACACTATCTGCAAATGGTCTAAGTATGGGTATCTGGGTGACTACACAACTCCATGCATTACCTGCATATACATTTTAGTACTAGTATGTTCTTCAGTGTTTAATTGAATTCTACATTAGTATCTGTTTGTGCTTAGGGTGATTAGATTATCCTACAAAGCTTACCTCCATTGCCTCTAAGAGCTATGTGTCCATAGTGCCACTTAGTACACTAGCTTAGTCTTTGGCATAAATATTATGAACATATTGGTGTAATTGTTTCATGAGAACAGTACTGAGGACACTGTATAAGTAGATGCCTCTATCTCACTAATGTGCTACTTTCAATGCCACAAAGCAGGCTTATTCCATAAAACTCAGCCTAATTACTAAAAGTTACTCCACAAGAACTTAGAACAGTATTATTTCTACAGGCTTTAAAATATTGACAACAATGCAGTCAAAGCAATACTTCATTCTCCATAATTACCAGCTTAGTTTATATGAAAAATTTAATTAAAATACCTGAGAATGTATCTCAGTAACTTAATAAGTATTATTGGTTTACTAACACTTTTGTTAATAAGTCATACTATATTTTGTGACAAAGGACTATGTATGGATTAAAAGAAATCTGTTTTTGGAAGAAAATTAAGAATGACTAAATATCTAAAAATAGACTATTTTATTGTTTCTCCAAAGAAGAGAACACTTTGAGAAGCTAATAAACATGTTGATTATCCTTTATAATGTTTCTCCACTTTGAAAGAGGATCTAACATCCTGGTGTAATATGTAGCTCAGTCAACTAGTCATCCAGCATCTGCCACCTTCACCCAATATTTAATAGTCATTCTTCCAGCTCTTATCTATCTATATACCTCTCTTTCTTTCTTTCTTTCTTTCTTTCTTTCTTTCTTTCTTTCTTTCTTTCTTTTTCTTTCTTCCTTCCTTTCTTCCTTCCTTCCCTCCTTCCTTTATTCCAGTTACCATGTGCTGTTGCTATACTCTGGGCTCATTCAGCTACTTTGGATATTTCAGGAATACAGCATTGCTCTACCAAGATGAAGTCTCTGCTCTAGCTCAGCTTACATTTTGGCAAATGGACACAAAGTACATATGTGAAATAAGAAACCAGATGACTATTAACTGTTATGTTATCAATAAAAGGAGGGAGAAAATAACAATTAAGAAGATGAATGCAGAGCTTTCAGAGTGAAGAGAGCTCATCCAAACAAGAAGCAAACATTTTGAATATATAAATTAAAAATACTTGAGAGAGAAAACCAATATAAAGAACTAGAGATTACATTTGAAGGTGAACAACAGAACCAGTATAATTGAAGAATGTTGAGCATATGTAACAGGATTGTAATTGGTAGGCACAGAGCTAGAACTTGTAGAGTCTGGTGAGAATGCAGAGTATATTGGGAAGATAGTGAAAGGTTTTAAGTGGCAAGTATGGTGTGTACTGCTGTGTGTGGGGTGGAGATAATAAGAGAGACGATGTAGAATTTTCAGGTAAGTGAAGTAGTTGTTGTTATAAGAAATTATTGAATTCTAGTTGTAGCTTGTATATTCAGAAACTATATGACCTGCTGATAGATTGAGCATTCATATGAGAAAATGAATGAAGGCTATGTCTTAATGGTTTGGCCTGAGTTACTATATACAATCTACTGATAGTGTGTGTGTACATGAGCAAGCAAGCCATAATAAAGGATTTTCCTGAACTTTTTCTAGATATAATTAATAATACACTTATATGGCTCAAGGGCTAATTAAGTGATTTATTCTTTTTCCATTTTTTTATTTTTATAATAATTATCAAAATCCTTTTGATTTTCACTTTAATTTTTTCTTTATAATAAACACAAAAGCAAAGTTTTGGACCTTTCTGCAGGTTTTCAAATTCTAAATTACTATTTTGGATTTGTACTCAGAACAAATGACCTTGTACTACCTAATTAATCCTTTATGCCAAGTCAAAGTTATAGGATTACAAGATATCGAGTTCTAAAAATAGACTTAGAAGAGAACGCAAGACCAACTTCGGGCTCTTGTAAGTAGGGAGTGATGCTAAGTTCAAAGAGTAGAATGTTTCTTACCTTAGTTCTGCTTGAGAAGATGAGAATTTATTCCTAGCATAAACTTTAAAACAGACAGGAATCATTGTGTTGTTGCGTTGTATTTCTACTTTTTGCTTAACCATACACTTTTGGATGTTACTTAATTGTCCCAAGCTTTAACCTGATAATCTTGAAAATGGGTCATGATTTGTTCAGTTTAACTCAAAGTCCGAGATGATCTTGTCCGTCTTAAGCAAGGAATTCATGCAAACTATCCCTGAAAAGTGAATAGATAACTGAACGGGTAATAAAAATAACTTTTTCAGGAATGAATGTACATAACTCTGCACCATTTTAGAATAATCGTCAGAACTCTAATTTCACTTTTATGCCTCGAGGCTGTTTTTTCATTCAGATTGCTGTGTTTAAAGTCAGGAGCAGTCTGTTATACTCATAACTGTTTGGAAGGCACAACAGGCAATGCATGTCACTGGTCATTGTATCTATATTGAGGAAGCTTTCACCTAAAACTCATCTCTGCTTTTCCTTAAGTAAAACAGCAAAAGGCACCAAATGTCCCCTCTGTAGGTTAATGACCTCCCAAAAGCAGCTCCAAACACACACCATCTGGAGGGAGGCAACAAAACACACGAGGCAGCCAGCGACTTCCACCCCAGGGGAGAGAGCACACTTGTTAGCTTATTATTTCCAGGCTGGAAATTGACCCCCTGTTGATGCCTTGTGTGAGGGTGGAGTTTATTTGACTTTCATTTGCATGGGATTAGTCAGGCTTCAGCTAAGTAGGTGCTACTTAAGTCAAGGCAGTCCTCCCTAACAAAGGAAAGTGATCAGGAGGAAATTCTAAGGCAGAGGCAGGATATCTATAAATGAGATTTCACATTCTTTAATTACAGCTACAACCAGGGCAGTGTATACTTATGAAGTTGGTACAGGGAGATTTTGCCTATTTTTAGCAGCTATCAAATTAGGTTAACGGAGATTCTGTCAAGTTCTGGATCCCAGTATCCCTGCATTGTCTACTGCTGATCATATTTGTCTTACCCACAGTTTGAGTAAGTGTACCATCAACCACTCAATCCAGCCCAACAAGATCTTACACAATTGATGAGATCATGTTTGTCTTCCTTTTGTGTTCCTTTCACTTGCAACCCATCATACGTTTCTTTTTCTTTTTTCCCCTCTTTTTAGAAAGCAGATACCCAGGAATGGGATTTTATATACAACCTCGGGTTCTGGAGGAAAGTTCCTTTTAGATATTTGCATTTTGGAGAATGAGATGGTGTTTATAAAAGGTCAGATATTCTATCTGTGAAGAAGAGACTTAGAAGTCTTTCTAACCCTTATCATCAATCAAATTACATCACTTAAGTAGGACAACTACATCTCTCCTTCTTACAACATTCTAAACACTGTGCTATGTGATTTTTCTTCCATCTTCTATTTGATCATTCAACATGTGTATGGTATAAGTATAATTTGTTTCTCCTTCCATAGTTGGGAAAACAAGCCTAAAAAGATTTAAGTAAATACTATGAATGATATCAGATTGTTTATGCATGGACTACTAGACCACAAGGTGAAATCTTCTATTACACAATCCTCTTCAAAGGGTAATAACTATATCCCTAAGCTGGGAGTCTAGGAGAGCAGCCTGCAAATGTTAGCTACATTAAAGTAAAAAACAAAAAACAAACTTATGTGAAGACTTTCTAGGATTATCTAGTTACCTGCATAGGATGAGGGCTGACTACTTCTGGAAAAATTGAAAAGATGCTTATTTTATATTTTTTATTTTTTTTGTACCACTTAGGAAGAGGTCAAGTTTATTTGATCGTATGCTCAGTGACATATGCATCCCCCACTTTTTATTTCCTTTTAAAATATTTTATTAGTTCTTTGAGAATTTCCTACAGTGTATTTTGGTCACAATCATTCCCATCCCCCGGATGTACCCTCTCCACCCTTCCTTCCTTCCTACTCAACTTCAAGTCCCATTTCTTTTGGCAAACTTCTCTTGGGCATGGGTCCTCCCTGCAGTTTGATTGATATACCAGGAGTCACACCACGAAGGAAAACTGGCTCTCTTCCCTAACATCTGTTAAATTCCAGTACTCCTCAGCTGGCAGGAGGATTTTGTACCATCTCTCCATATTTGTATATTAACTTGTTTAATCTTGCCTGGACCTCATGAGTGCTGTCACAATCATGGTGACTTCATATGTACAACTTCCCTTTGAGGGTCTGGAAAACACTGTTACCTTAAAGTCATCTGTCGCTCTGGCTATTACAATCTTTCTGACCTTTCTTCTCAGATGAACTCTGAGCCTTTTGGGGAGGGATATGAATCTTTTATTCTCTTCATGTTAACCAGTTTGGGAGACTCTGTTAATTACCATTGACTGGAAGAAAAATTTTCTCTGATAAAGGTTGAAAAACACTGGTTCAATTTGTATCTTAAAAACCACTTTACTGTTTCCTGCTATTCTGTATATGAATGGTGTATAGACAGCATTGGAGCCAGTACAGTCTCACACAATTCCACAGGAGCCATCCAGATGGTTGTTGACACAGTCTCTTATTGGCTCACTAGACTGGCTTACCAATGAACTTGAAGTATCCTCCTGTGTCTGTCCCCATTGTGCTAGAAATTCAAGTATACACCTTGATACCTAGCTGTCTCCATAGGAGCTTGGGATGGAAGTAAATGTCCTCATGTTCACATAGCAAACTACCAACAAAGCTATTCAGCAGCCTATATAAATAGTTTTATATATGTTATTCTGAGATGTGTGGTGTGGTAAAAAGTAGTTTCCTGTATGCAAGAAGAAAAATTTTCTGAGGTTAGGTGACAATGAATCAAAAGGCTAATAATGGAGTCAGAGAAAGCATGTATGGCTCTGACTTTAACATTTGGTACACTTACTCAATATTTGTAATTTTTTTTGTATGGGTAAATTAAACCCAGCATCTTACACACACTGTACTGGCTAGTTTTACATGTCAATTTGTCACTACTTTGAGTCATTTTGGAAGAAGGCACCTCACCTGAGAAAATACCACCACCAGATTGACCTATGTGCAAACCTGTGGTACATTGTCTTGACTGATAATTGATGTAAGAGGGCCAAGTTCCTTGTGGGTGGTGTCACTCCTGGGCTGGGTTCTATAAGAAATCAGGCTAAACAAGCCCTGGAGATAAAGACCAGGAAGTAGCGTTCCTCCCTGACTTTTGCTTCTGTCTTGCCTTCAGGTTCTGACCCTGCTTGACCTTCACTCAGTGATGGAATGTAGCCGAAGAGTTGTTAAGTTGAAATAAAGTCTTTCCTCCTCAGATTATTTTTGGTCTATTGCTTGTTTATCAAAGCAATAGAAATCCCAATTAAGACGCATACTAAATAAGCACTCCACTACTGAGCTACATTACCAGCTCTGCTATATTGTTTTTGGTTTTATTTTTTAAATGCGAGATGCCAAGTTCCAATGGTGGATGGCAATCAGTTCACATATAACCAGTTGCTTAGATAAATAGACACACAAGGAAGCCAGGAGAAACATACAATAAAAGAGATCAACCTTGGATATTTCCTAAAGAGCGAAATTGACTAAATTTCACAGTGAAATTACTGTGAGTAAATATAGGTGTCACAGAGGCCAAAACCTTAGTTTCACGAGGAAGAGAACTGTAACCCAGAAAGATGTAGTGTCAATGTGGCCAGATATATGGGGGAGAAAGTAATTGTAACAACACTATGGTGAGAATTCCAATCCTTTGTGTCACTATAGTGCAGTACTTACTCAACTGTTGAAAGAATAGCCCAGGGGGTTGGGGATTTAGCTCAGTAGTAGAGCGCTTGCCTAGCAAGCACAAGGCCCTGGGTTCGGTCCCCAGCTCCGGGGGGGGGGGGGAGAAAGAAAGAATAGCCCAGCTATCTCTACTTGTGTCAGCCTTTGAGGACACTATCTCTACCAGTGTGCAACAGGTGTTTGGAAAGTATCATACTTAGAAAATGTAAGTTACTTCAATAGAAAACTGAGGATGAAGTATTTGAAGCGTCAATGTGTTTTTCAGATTGAGAGCCAAAAGTATTATTACTGAGATCACATATTTAAAATATTACTAAAAATATCTAACTCCCTTCTATTCCCCCCAAATTTACTTTGAATAAGATTTTAAACTGAGCAGCAGTAAGGCAGTTTAAAACAAAGATGCTTCATGATGGCCTAGTACAATACCAGAAATGGTTGGTCCTCTAGAACAATGTAAAAACAGCTCACTAATCTTAGGGCCACCATATTTTATTTTTTTTAATTTTAGCTTTTTAAGTATTCATGTTACATAATGCTCACTGCCCCCCTCCCAGCCACCCCTCCCGCAATTCTTCCCTCCCTCCCTTTATCCTTTGAGCATGTGGGACCCCCACAGGTATAACCCCATTGATGTCTTTATAAAAAGATAAAGAGAGGGGGATTTTGTTTATGGAGGTGTGGTAAGGTATAAGGAAAGGGGGTGCCTCAGTGGGTCCAGGCTGCTGAGACATTCCTTCTCCCTGAGGGACCAAGCCACAGGATGGTATAGTATAGAATAGAGTTTATTCAGAGCATGGGGGAGGGGAGTTAAGAGAGTGGTAGGAGAGAGAGGAGAGAGAGAGAGTGAGCACTTAGAAAGAAGCAACAGGGAGGGGAATGGGGAAAGAAGGGACAAAGGGGGAAGAGGGGAAGAGCAAGAAAGCAAGAGAGTGAGGAGGGGGCAAGCAGCCCCTTTTATAGTGTGAGGCATACCTGGCTGTTGCCAGGTAACTGTTGGGGTGGAGCTTAGACAGAATGCTTACACCCACCCTAGCACTTCAAGTCTCTGCTGGGCTAGGCACTTCCTCTCCCATTGAGGCCAGACAAGGTATCCCAGCTAGTAGAACATATCCCATGTACAGGAAACAGCTTTTGGGTTAGCTCATACTCTAGTTGTTCAGGACCCGCATGAAGGTCAAGCTGTACATCTGCTAAATATGTGCAGGGAGGCCTAGAGGCCTGCTACTTTTTTTTTTTCTTTTTGTAATCACTTTTATTTTTGACAGTCTAGCCATTGCCCCCGTCCCAGGGTCCCTCCTCCCAGAGTCCCTTATCCATTCATCCTTCCCTGTCTCCAAGAGGATGTTTTACACACACACACACACACACACACACACACACACACACACACACACACACACCCTACTTGGGCTCTCAAGTATCTAGAGGAGACTGCTACTCCTAACCATGTGAATTTAATTAAAACTCAACCCACTGAGATAATTTATCCACAAATGTGTAATGACTGGTTATAAGATATGATTACAATAGACACTATCAGGTTATAAATCTGAGGTTGTACATACCCTAAACAGAACTCTTAGCTTCCTCTCCTGAACTCGTTCTACCTCCAACCATCCTGCAGATAGTACCTCCATCCTTTTCTTTGCTCCAAATAAAACTGTTGGAAACATCTTTGATTGTTTTCACTGCTGTTCAATAATATACTTTGTCTTGTCAGAAAATTATACTGTCTCCACGTTCAAAAACTTGTTAGCACTTCCACTACTGCATGAGTTCTTTAATGAATTAGCTCATGCCTTTATTGCTGAACATCCTTCCAAGTAATTTCTGCTCTCCTTACCCTCCTTTTGTTTACTCTCACTGTAGCAGTAAAATAGATAGAGGATTACCTTTACTTTTAGACAAAATGCAAGTCCCTTTAGTGTGCCCCCAAACCCTTTATTTTACCCCCACTCTTACCTAATTCTGATTTTATTTCTTCATTTGGGCCATTTTTCTAAATTTGATTTGGCCAGAGTCCTCCTCATCGCTCCTTTCCTGAAATAAATTTGTTGAGTTGTACTTGATGTACAGGACGACAGACAGAGTTAGGCTATTCAATGTAGTCTGAGCACACGCAAGCACCTCTGATCCCATCATCACAATCAAAGCAACGAAAATACCTACCATATTTGAGTTCTGCATCCTTCTTTCAACATAGGAAGCTGATTTCAGTCTTAGAATCCTTAATGAGATTCTTTACTCACACTGGTATACTCTTCCTCCGGAGGGTAGCCCAGGATCTTTTGACCCCATAGAGACCAACTGAAGCAAGACCACTGCAAGAAACAATGAACTCTGAAGTGCTTTTTACACACGTTCTGGGTGGTTATAATATATCCTTTGAGAATTACTATTGTGAGCTAAACATTTAATCAGTATTAATTTTAACCTTTAAGAATTGTGGCTTTTTTGTTTTGTTTCATCTTGCTTTTAGTGTAGTGTCAGCTACACTTATTATCATAGCCCAAATATAATAGGTTGGCACGGTTTGCTTTAAATTTTATATTAAATTGTTAAGGAACTTACCATACATAGAATGAATCAGTGCTTATTTCTTTCACCTTATTTGTCTTAATGTCCTTTGTGTCTGCAGATATTTCTATCTACTTTTTTTCATCTTTATTAACTTGAGTATTTCTTATTTACATTCCTACTATTTCTATCTACTTTTAGCAGTTAGTTTTTGTACTTTCTGTCTGCTGTGGGTTTTTTCAGGCTGTTTTTGCCTTTTTCTGTGCTACACTCACAGGCACATCAATTCTTACACAAATTCTCCAAGGCCAGCCCTATATCTGATCTTCTGGAACGCAAAATGAATAATTACTCAAAATAACCACTCTCTTTTTATTTTGCATTTGAATTGTAATCAACACCTCAAATTTTGCTTTTTTCCCCTGATAATCACAAAAACGTCCACCAATTTTCTAATTTTATAAAAATTTAAGGGCTAATTTTGTGATTCATAGACCACATATAATGCATAATCCTCTACACTGTGGTGATAGAGAGGAGGCACTCACTATACTCTTTGTACTCTTCATTATCAATGAATTCGAAACTTTCATGGCCATAGTACCATTTACCAATAATCACAGATGTCTTAGCTGAAGCCCAGCTAAAGAAACTGAGAAAATTCAAGTGTACTTAGTCAGTGTTTGGTGCCAAAGTGGGGGAAGGAGAGGAAAACGAATGTTTACCGAATGGAAGGCAGCAGATTTTAATTTGGCATGAAGTACTCATGATGGGAACCACCTACCAGCATGTGGTAAGAAACACATCCAATGATAAACTGTACCCAACTGTGAAGGACCTTTTGTTGGGATAAGCTTTCAGTGAGGTAATGTTCATAGAATGGGGCTGGTTGAATTAGTGCTACCATAGGTAGAGTACAGGACCTCTGACTGCTACAGACTGGTTTTAAGCCTGGGGACAATTCTATTTGCATCTCTAAATGTTAAATTCTGAATCTCTACAAAAACAGGTAGAAATGAAATTCAAAGACAAGTAGGAGGAGCAGAAAGTGGGATCTGAAGAGGGAATGGACACAGTACCACTTCACTTTGCTCCTGAAAGTAGAAAAAGGGTGACTTCATAGAATATTACAACACAGAAATATGCTTCGGTTGCTACTTTAAAATACAGTATGGCAATAATTAATAATTCCCCTTTCCCATCCTCATTTGCCTCAGTTGTCTTGCTACAGTGTTAGCAGAAATGCTATCTCCATTCCATGAAGCTTTAAAACACTGGTTCTCAACCTGTAGGTTGCAACCCCTTTGGGGCTCAAATAACCCTTTCACAGGGAGGGTCATCATCCATCATATATCCTGCATATGAGATATTTATATTGCAATTCATAAAAGTAGTGAATTATCAACAACATGAGGAACTGTATTAAAGAATCGCAGCATTAGAGAGGGCGAGAACCATTGCTCTGGGAACATTTTCAAGAAAACTCTGGGCTCAGTAGAGATGAACTCTGTAAAGCTCTCCTCAGCAAAGCACACGGTATTACCCCGAAACATTTTGAGCACATTTTTTTTTCAATGAGAAAACAGAAAGTAGGAACTGAGAAGTTATTCAGCTTTTTGCAGTCAGTCTCTCAGACCTTTGTCTAATGGTCTTTCAGTCCTTCATAGCCAACCATTCCAGATCTGAATCTGAACCTTGTTCTTCCTGGAATAATTGGTGACTAGTTCTTACAGTTTCTGTACTCTAGTAGAGGTCCAGAAGAAGCCCAGTGGCAGATTTCTTGTCGTTCCATACCAACAGCAACTACAAAACCAACTTAATATATCAAAATGACTTCAGCGATCTGCGTTGTAATGTTGAAGTCACTGTATAATCTGGAGTCTGCACTCTTGCACAGTGATATCTCAGTGCATGAATGCATTTGGAGGACAAATTAAGAACACTGAATTCTTGTAGTTCTAGGTTCCATTACATTCACTACCTTTCCACTATTTCCCAAAGTCACTAACATCTGGAGGATTAATTTGCAAACCCATGGAAAAAGTCATCCTTATATATTTAGTTATGGCATTTTGCTATGCACTGCTGTTGATTGGCATGTGTCTGTTGAATAAAAAGTATCTTATTTCAAACAAAATAGATGTCAGGTGCACATGTTGAGGCATGGTACTTATCTATTGCAGAATTAACAGCCTTCGATAATTTGATTTGCTTCAATTTATCAGTTGGTACAAACAAGTTAAAGAATTTTTGAATTAAGATGATTAAATATGATTAGGCTATATTTTAGAAGGGAAATAATACCATCAACAAGACTAAAAAATTTTAACATGCAGATTCTAAAAAGTGCCCAAATACTTTTTTATTAAAAAAAAACAGTAGAAGCAAACAAACCCAAAATAGCCTGATCTAAAATTTCCCATAAAGGAAAGCTGTCTTCACATAAACATAACTTGTCAATTCAGCCTATGAATCAGAACATAACATCTCATGGCACCTGGACATTCTAAGATTAAAATAATTCTCTGAATATTTGAATGTCTTGACAGGATGGTCAGCTGTCTCTACCTATTTGGATAAGTTTCGCATCAAGTTACCTCTCGTTTTAGCTGAATGAGGAAAGTCTTTTTGCTTTCAAGAAAATCCTTACATTTTATTATCTGTTCATAGTGTTGCTCCCAATTTATGGAATAAACATTTCCATTTTAATTTCATATCATTGGAAAATAATAGAGACGGTGTAGTCACTGTGTTACCACATCTGTGTTAATGTTTTACATGTAACCTTAAGAATTATGCTGTGAAATCCGCAGAGCAAGGGTTTCTGATTTTGCCTTACAATCTGGATACAAGTTAAATAAGGGATGTGACAAATTTAAGTATTATTTTAATGCATGGCTTTGAAATAATAAAGATTAACTGAAAATAACAAAACTATGCTTTAGAACTGCTAGAGGATAACAATATAATTTTGGCATCATTTTACGAAACAGAGGTGCTTTTTTCGACTCTGAATTTTTATATTTCCCTGTATTACTATAGTGTCCCATTGCTATCATTGAAATGCAGACTCTCCCACCCCCCCGGACCCCAGGGTAAGATGGATGGAAAGTGTGTTTCTGTCCTCATAAATGCATAAAAAGGTTTGTGCAGTTGAATTCTCAATGGACAAAAGCCATGATTGTTTATGTCCATTTGGGTCAATAGTTATCATAGTTGAAATGTGACAGAGTGTGGGAATACACATAAAGAGGAGGCGTCTGCAGAACATCTCCTAAGACAAAGTTGCTATAATGTATTTGCTTTTTAAAATTTTTATTGTGGTTCACTGTTGATATACTGCAAAGAAAGAGTCAGTGCATTAGAATACAAGAATTGTGAAGTACATACGGCCATGTAAAACACTGGGAAATTCTTTCATTTAACATCCACTCCAGCATCTGGACAAATTTAGGAAGCAACAAAGAGTTCTTACACTGGAGCTAGCATATATTTATTTATCTTGTTATCAACAGCCAGCTCATATAAAATGAGAAGGCAATGTTGAACTAATTTGGCTAGTAAAACTTGGAATCAAAATTACTCGAGTAAGGCTTGCTGAATCTACTTAGCAAACTCCATATAAAAGGTATAAAAGACAACACCAAATCCCATAAAAATTAAAAAAACATCTTTTAATACATTTGCAGAAAAGAAATTCCCTGCCTTCATTTTTATTTCTCCATGAAATGAGGTTACAGGAGTGTTAGGAAGGACGTGGGTTTTATAGAATAAAAGAGGCAAGATTGAAACAATATCTGATTGGAGATCATCCTGTAAGGAGGGTTTGATAAGTGGGAAGAGGATTTCTAATTGATCGGATACATTTGGTGTAAGTCAACAAGTGAGCAGTTTGGGACCTATAAAAAAATGTGGATTGTTCAAGGTCAAGTTTTGTAACTAAATTTTGTGTGGAATAAGTAAGGACTCTTTTTTAAAATGAAAATAGTCCATCAGTAAGGAAGATTATTGAATTGTACAGTAGGTGTATGATTTGTTTTTAATTTGCAATGTTTTCTTATAATAAAGTTAAAAATATAATAGCCCATCAATGACACTAGCTTCTATGAGGGAATATTCATTGGATATTTTATTTATTTATATTTCAAATGTTATCCCCTTTCCCGGTTTCCCCTCCAGAAGCTCCCTATCCCATCCCTCTTCCCCCTGTGCCTATGAGGGGGGTCTGGTTGGTTGATATTGTTGTTCTTCCTATGGGGTTGTGAATCCCTTCAGCTCCTTCAGTCCTTTCTCTAACTCCTCCATTGGGGTCCCTGTGCTCAGTCCAATGGTTAATTGCAAGCAATCTGTAACAGTAAGGCTCTGGCAGAGCCTCTCAGGAGTCATCCTGCCACCAAGAACTTCTTGGCATCAGCAATAGTGTCTGGAATGTCAGACACTTTATGGGATGGATCCTTAGGTAGGACAGTCTCTAGATGGCCTTTTCTTTAGTCTCTGCTCCCTCTTTGTCCCTGTATTTCCTCCTGTGAGTATTTTGTTCCCCCTTCTAAGAAGGACTGAAGAGAGGAATTTTCTTATCCCATTAATAGGCTGCCTTTTATTTTCACCGCAAAGCATCTTACATTTTGTACAAATACCTTTCTTGGTTTTTGGTGTTTTTATACTTCCTAGAAAGAATGGAATTAAAAATTTCACAAACCCTGGTTGAAACTACACCTCTACACACAACTCTTAAATTTGGTTTCTTCTGTTTAAAGAATTGTGTATCAAGAAAGCTTCAAATTAATTAATATGAACAAAAGGCAGACATCTTTTTCATACATATAATATTAATCTCCAAAACGGGATATTTTACATATAATATTATTAAGTACATCATGATAGTAAAACTAACTCCTATTAATTTGAAGAGTAGGTTACATTAATTCATAATGATAGAACAATGTATAGGCAGGGATGTCTGGTGTAAACGATCATGAGACTTTTTTTCTTAGGATGTGAACATCCTAACTAAACATTCATATCCTAAACATTCATAACTTGATTTGGGTAGTAATTACTTGTTAAATATATTAGATGAAATTCATTTTAATTCTGTTTCAGGGGCTAGGGAGGCAGCTGGATGGATGAAGCACTTGCCATGCAAGGATGAATTCCTAAGTTCAGTCTCCAGCATCCACATAAATGTATAGTGAGCATGGCAGAAGATACAGGATACCTCCAGAGCACCTTGGTTAACTTAGCTGTATTGATAGGTTCTTTGTTTAAGACAGTTAGCCAAGGTGCTCTGGAGGTATCCTTTGATTTTGAATTGCTATCTTCTATTTCCTCATTCCTTATTTTGTAAGATAGTAGGCAGAGCATAGCATTGTAAGCCATCAATGAATTTCATTTTTTAAAACTCAGCTATGAAGACAAGAGACAAGAGATCTGTTTTCAACTGACATGAGAAAAGGCAGAAAAAGGACTCAGAATAGATTATATTCCATTCCCAATACATTCTCATATTTAAGACCTAAGAATAGTACGTAGCTTAAGCAGTATGAAACAATGGTTAAATATTTTGATGTATTAGTCAAAATTTCATTCAAATTTCATAGGCTTTACTGCCTATGTAATCTTTAATGTGTAATTTAACTACTTTGCTCCACTACTATCATGGGGAAAATGGCATTCATGTAAGAAGCTGTCTCTTGAGGCTTTTGCGAGAAACCATGTTGGGCTCAAATTAATATAAGTAAAGATATGTAGTTACATGTTAAATAGTTTCAATCATGACTAGCATGTAGTAATTTTCAGTTTTGCTTTTTAAGTAATTACACATACTATACTGGTCAAGCATTAGCCAACTGAATACTTATAACATGCTAGTTCCTAGCACGAGGAGATCTCTGCATACTGAGTGTTAGTCAGTTTTTGATAGCTTTCAAGAACTGTTCTAACAATGTTCTTGTCTCAGTTCTGCTGACACATCACCTCCACCCCCATCAAGTTGAGATTGGGAGTCAGTTTTGTTACCTCTAGTTTTTCTTGGATTTGTTCCATCAGCATTTTTTATATTCATTGGGTTTTTATCTGAGGATGAGGACTCCTGTAAAAATCTGCTTGGCCAATCAGGTTAGGTCTTGAAAATAATACATAAATACCTGGGAGGTAAGTACTAGTTGGCAAAAGACATCAGATGTGACCTATGTTTTATTCAAATTTGGGATTCCAACCTATATGTAGTTTTGACTTAATAGGAGCTGATTGTTACTGCTGACAATCTTTTACTGAGATGATAGGAGACTTTTGATGTCTCATGGAAGTAGGGAAGACAGAGAATAGAGACAAACCCTAGACAAAGTGAAAGCGTTGGCTTACCTAGAGATATGCTTTAAGTCAGTCTGGAGAAACCTCTAAATGTAGAGAAAAATTTGATCTGGTTTAGAACTCCACAGGAAAAAAATAGTTATGAGCAGAATGGGAGAAGTGTCTTGTGAAGAATCCTTATGGTTTCTAAAAGAACCCTAAAAAACAGTGGTAGAGGACGTTGAACAGTTCAGCTACCTACTCTGTTACTAAGCTGCCACGAAGTGACCGAGTCACAGCAATATGTGGTGGAAAGGATTCTAGGTCTTCTGTTTCTTCCTCAGTATTGTTGAGGTTTAGTTTTTAAAAATTAAGAAGAGAGAAAAAGATTCAAAGGTGCATTTAGAAAGAAAAAAATATTTTTTTTATTAACTTGAGTATTTCTTATATACATTTCGAGTGTTATTCCCTTTCCCGGTATCCAGGCAAACATCCCCCTCCCCCCTCCCCTTCCTTATGGGTGTTCCCCTCCCAACCCTCCCCCCATTGCCGCCCTCCCCCCATAGACTAGTTCACTGTGGGTTCAGTCTTAGCAGGACCCAGGGCTTCCCCTTCCACTGGTGCTCTTACTAGGATATTCATTGCTACCTATGAGGTAGAGTCCAGGGTCAGTCCATGTATAGTCTTTAGGTAGTGGCTTAGTCCCTGGAAGCTCTGGTTGCTTGGCATTGTTGTTCATATGGGGTCTCGAGCTCCTTCAAGCTCTTCCAGTTCTTTCTCTGATTCCTTCAATGGGGGTCCTATTCTCAGTTCAGTGGTTTGCTGTTGGCATTCGCCTCTGTATTTGCTGTATTCTGGCTGTGCCTCTCAGGAGTGATCTACATCCGGCTCCTGTAGGCCTGCACTTCTTTGCTTCATCCATCTTGTCTAATTGGGTGGCTGTATATGTATGGGCCACATGTAGGGCAGGCTCTGAATGGGTGTTCCTTCAGTCTCTGTTTTAATCTTTGCTTCTCTCTTCCCTGCCAAGGGTATTCTTGTTCCCCTTTTAAAGAAGGAGTGAAGCATTCCCATTTTGATCATCCGTCTTGAGTTTCATTTGTTCTAGGCATCTAGGGTAATTCAAGCATTTGGGCTAATAGCCACTTATCAATGAGTGCATACCATGTATGTCTTTCTGTGATTGGGTTAGCTCACTCAGGATGATATTTTCCAGTTCCAACCATTTGCCTATGAATTTCATAAAGTCGTTGTTTTTGATAGCTGAGTAATATTCCATTGTGTAGATGTACCACATTTTCTGTATCCATTCCTCTGTTGAAGGGCATCTGGGTTCTTTCCAGCTTCTGGCTATTATAAATAAGGCTGCTATGAACATAGTGGAGCATGTGTCTTTTTTATATGTTGGGGCATCTTTTGGGTATATGCCCAAGAGAGGTATGACTGGGTCCTCAGGTAGTGCAATGTCCAATTTTCTGAGGAACCTCCAGATTGATTTCCAGAATGGTTGTACCAGTATGCAATCCCACCAACAATGGAGGAGTGTTCCTCTTTCTCCACATCCTCGCCAGCATCTGTTGTCCCCTGAGGTTTTTTTTTTTTTTTTTTTTTTTTTTTTTTTTTTTTTTTTTTTTGTCCCCTGAGTTTTTGATCTTAGCCATTCTCACTGGTGTGAGGTGAAATCTCAGGGTTGTTTTGATTTGCATTTCCCTTAGGACTAAAGATGTTGAACATTTCTTTAGGTATTTCTCAGCCATTCGGCATTCCTCAGCTGTGAATTCTTTGTTTAGCTCTGATCCCCATTTTTAATAGGGTTATTTGTCTCCCTGCAGTCTAACTTCATGAGTTCTTTGTATATTTTGGATATGAGCCCAAGAAGAGACTTTTTAATGCAGATGTAGATCATCACTACTGGACACAATTTGAGATCAATAGATCCTGAGGAGTCAGGTCCACATGGATTCATCTCCATCACAGCTCCTGTATCTATGACTCAGGGAACATTGCAGATGATTGGAAAGATTGTAAGAGCCCGAAGACCAAGAAAGTCATCTGATGTGACACTGTCTCCTAGAAATAGCTACATAAGCAAGACCAGATAGAATGGCAATATCAATGATAGTGTGGTAAAAGGAAACTTTCCCCAGATTCCCAACTCTAGAAAATGGATTTTAGACAATTGATGACTGCTGGGAGATGAATGAGACTCTCCCAAGCATGAGTCTGTTTACAGATTGTCCAGTGCAGGGTGGTCAACCCTGAAATGTTATCACTCAAATAACAAAAAATGGTCTTAGCAGGCTCTACTTTTATATTTGTACAAATAATAAAAGAAAAATACGCTATCAACTTTTGAATTTGGGGTGGGGAAGATAGAAATATAAGGTAGGGGTTGGAAGAAGAGGGTGGTGAGAGTGTAATATAATTCTATTTAATTATAACATATCTTATATTTAAAAAAATAACAGGACATAATTTGTCTGAAATAATTCCACCAAGTAATGAAGTGAAAACGTGGTGTTATATGTGCAATAGATGTTTTTTTTTTTAATTTGCAATACTAGATTATGAAAAGGGGCAGAATTATTTAGTTGAAACCCTTTATTCTCTGGCTTCAGGAACAATGTGATATATGTTCTTTTACACAGTCTTGTCTTACAATATGGTCCTACTATTCTACTACTGTTCTTCTCTTTACATTGATGAAACATGATGCTTTCTCTCTTTAATTGGCAAATGTCTCTAGAAAGCAAATGCCTTAAGCAATGCCAGTCACTAATACCCCTATTTATGTGTCAAACATATTCTTCATTAAGTCCTTCACTTACTAAGAATATACTGAGTACCCACGTGGTAGATCCAGATAGTAAATACAATATAAGAATTCTTTATAGATGCAGCCCTCTGAGAAATTATAACTAAGTAAGCCCTAATCAATAAAATGCTTGACTAATTGGAAGCAAGCAAAAAGAATCAGTCAAAATAACTTTCTGTTTTGATCACTTCTGTATCTTGTTCCAGTATTCTGTGGGAAAAATAGTTGGCCACATATAAAACCACAAGAAGGGCATTTTCACTGTCAGCCTGTATTTCTGTCTATAAAAGAATATGGCCACTACTTTATTTAATCCCTAATACTTGAAATCCAAAGTGTTTGAAATACATCTCCTTTGTTTTACAGTGGGATCAAAATGTATTCTTAATAGCATATTTAAAAGGACTGTAAACATGTTGAACAGTAGCTACTTTGCATACATGGGTCATTGCAAAGGACGTTTGATAAGATATGGATGTGATCATGCTCAAGTATAACATTCCAGCAAACTGGGTGAGAGCTGGCTTAATAACTTGAAATTTCAAAAGAAATGTTTATTGCTGGCATAGTAACACATGCTCAGAACTTCCCATAGTGATTTATCATTCTCACTCGAACCTTACCTTTCACCTACAAAATTAAGATATAATGCTTATTTTTCACATGTAGTTTTCATGTGAAAACATGAAAGAGCTTGGGAAACAAGCTCTTTCAGCATGATAAAACAATAGTAATTTCACAGGGAACAACATTCGAGAGGAAGAAACTATTCCAGTATTGTTTGAGTGACCAAATAAAGTTGGCACTGTCTTGGTGGAGGGATAGGAACATAGGTCGGAACCTTTGTTGCCTATTCACAAGGTGATGTTTGCGGAAAATAAAGCCATAGTCATTCATTACATATATCTTTATGGGTGTTCTTCTGCAGAATTGAGGGTTATCATGACAGTATCAATCTGATAGAAATACAAATACAATGTCACAAAGAACATTGTTTCATTTTAAAGATGAAGAGAATGGTTTTATTTAACACAATCTATTCAAATATATACTTATGCTTAACCAAGTTCATTTAGATTCTAGATAAGAACACAGACATTGGTGTCTATATGCCTGCATATTTGTGTGTGTGTGTGTGTGTGTGTGTGTGTGTGTGTGTGTCACTTTGCCTGATGGATCCCAAACCCCAATACAACATCAGTCGTTGTAAGCCATCTAATTTGTTAAAATCTATTATTTTCTAAAGGTAAGTTCTATCGGCTGTATTTCTCAGACCAAATGATCAGATAAAATGGATTTTTTCTCTTTGTTTTTTAATTATCCAAAATAATTATTTTAAAACAAATGTGGATTAATGCAATGTGTTATATTTCTACTGTATTGAGCAATATATTAAGAAAATTAGCACATGTAATCTTATACAACCATGACAGAGTCCTCTGAAATTGTTACAGCCTATTTTATAGCTCAGAGAACTGAAAATTTGTTGCTAATGACTTGCATATTTCTTATTCAAGCAAGACTACGTAGGCCTGGGTTTTCTGGCTGTAATCTCATAGCTTTAGCTTCAGTACCTTACTCCTTATAGAGACCTTGTATTTCAATCCACTTTTTAAATTTCTTTGTAAAAATCTCCAAGGCAGTGGTCCATGTCTATAACTCCTACACTCAGGAGGCCAAGGCAAGATGATCTGAAGTTCAGGACTAGCATGGGCTACATGGAGACACTCTTTCATATAAATAACAAAAATATCTATGAAAACATACCATGTAGAATTCTCTTAGAACCTAAGAAACTACCTCCTTGAAAATGCCCTAAAATGGCTTGATGGTCTTCTATTTATGTGAATACTGGGATGATTTAAGATATGCGGTCAAGGAAAGAACACTGAGCGGTTTGTACAATTAATGCTGATGGTAAGGCAAAGTGGGAGGCCTTCACTATGCTTTTGAAACTCAAATGTTCTAAAAAGATACTACAGTTAAACAGGTGCTGAGTTTTGCTTAAAGTTAGCCTGTCTGAATATAACAATTGTCTAAAGAATCTCTTCTGAAACAAGGCACCTCTTATATAGTCCTAACATCATTTCAACAGCTGAAAAAATAAGACAAATTTCATATCTTTGGTGACACACTGGGCACAATACTGTCTTCTAAACCTATTTATGTGAACAATTTTTCTAGAAAATGATCCTGTTTTATTTAGGAGAAAACTATTCCAATCCTATCTGACACTCTTTTTTTTTTTTTTTTTTTTTCGGAGCTGGGGACCGAACCCAGGGCCTTATGCTTGCTAGGCAAGCGCTCTACCACTGAGCTAAATCCCCAACCCCCTATCTGACACTCTTTACCTCAGTTTTGCCAGTCATATAATGAAGAATGGACTTCATAAAGTACCTGCCCACTTTCTGTATCTAGAAATTCCTTGAAACTCAACCAATAGGTTTCCCTAAGAGTGACTACCATGAATGTAAGAACCATCCAGCATTTAGAGCTCCATTTGCCTTAGGTTGAGGCAGTAATAACCTTGTGCCTTTTCAGGTCGGGGGATTTAATGAGGAGCACCTGGACCTTAGATTGTGTGAGGCTGTCTAGATCTAAGTCTTGCTAACTCTACAGAACAGACCCAAAGATTTCTTCTTTTATGTTTCTGAGCCAACAATTTGGCTCACTCATATAGAGTTATTATAAAGGGTGATGAGTAAATGTCTGGGAAGTTGAAGCTGGCTGAACATGTCAGTTGCAAAGCTGTTTTTAAAGTGGGTTCTTCTTTTAAGGTAGAGATTGCTACATTTAAAGTGTATTTGACAGTTATTAGCCATTTGCCATTCCTTTGGGGAAATATTGGCCGGGTAAAGTTTTTGCTATTTCTATCAGATGCCACATTCCACACAGAAGCAGTGTGGGTTGCTATTAAAAGATCTAATAGGAGAAAAAACAGCTCTCACTTCTGGCTTATGCACTAGCTACCTGTTATTTTGAATAGCCTTATTTACTTTTAAAATAGATATATCTTGCTTCTCAGAAATTTTCTTGACTTCCATATCCATGATTAATATTGTTAATCCCATGGTGGTAAGACCTTCCCTTTTTTCAAAAGATTTCACATTTACTTCAATTATATGGTGATTACTGCCATAGGAAATTCTTTTCACAGGTGGTTTATATTTTTTAAAAAAGGTTTACAAGTAGAATTTTATTTTTGATTTTACTTAGTATTCTCTCTGTGTGTGTTTCTTTTGGAATCTGGATTTAACTTTCTGGTTGTTTATGCAATATTTCTTTCCCACTATATAGTAGTCATTAGTTGCTAGAAATATGTGTTTAAAATGTATCTTTTAAAATATTTTGTACCCTGAACCACACTCAAATAGCTGAAAGTAATCTTGCAGGTTCATTAGTTCTTTCCCTTTAACTTTTAAGTCTTTTATGAGGGAAAAAGTGAAAATAAAAAATCCTGACTCAAAGCAGCTGGAGCTGTCAAGGCTCACTCACACAGGTGAGCTGCATTGAGCTGATTAGTGGTTAAGTGCTTGCAGCTGTTAGGATCCCTTGAGGAAATTATAGAAGACTCCACGAGCAACTGGCAAAGATTCTGGAAACTGGGAAAGGAAGAGTATAAACACATAGAAAGCAAAAAAGAACAAAACACTGAAATCTACCCCAGAAATAAATGATATAAAACACAATAGCAAAAATAAAAAGGAAAAACAAAAATAATGAAGCAAGTTGCTTCTTGAAAAGATAGATGGATGAATGTGATGACGCTTTCAGTAGATTAAACAAGAAAAAAAGAGAGAGAATGGATGTGATAATTTATAGCTAGAATTACTGCAATATTTCTACAAAATTTATAAAATCAAAAAGCACTATGAGAAGTACCACAAACAAATTTAGACAAATCAAATAAAAACAGATGAAGAGGGGGAAAGCCCTAGGAAATACAAATTACTAAAACACAGTGAGTAAGAAAATTATACTAAAAATGCAATAAGAAATAAAACATGGTAAAATAATATGCCTTAAAAACACTCAGATCAACGAGGGTGTCCCCATCCTCCCAGCCCCCATTCCACCAGACCTCCGGACTCCTGGTGCCTCCAGTCTCTTGAGGGGTAGGTGCATCTTCTCTGAGCCTAGACCCAGCCTTCTTCTGTTGTATATCTGTCAGGGGCCTCATATCAGCTGGTGTATGTTTCCTGACTGGTGGCTCATTATCTGAGAGATCCTGAGTGTCCAGGTTAGTTGACACTGCTAGTCTTCTTACAGGGTCACCCTCCTCTTCAGCCTCCTTCAGCTTTTCCCTAATTCAACCACAGGGTCACCAGCTTCTGGTCATTGGTTGGGTGCAAATATCTGCATCTGACTCTTTCAGCTGCTTGTTGGGTCTTTTGGAGGGCAGTCATGATAGGTCCCTTTTTGTGAGCACTCCATAGCATCAGTAATAATGTCAGGCCTTCAGGCCTCCCCTTGAGATGGAGCCACATTGGGCCAGTTGCAGGACCTCCTTTTCCTCAGGTTCTTCTCCATTTTTGTCCCTGCGGTTCTTTTAGACAGGAACAATTTTGGGTCAGAGCTTTTGACTGTGGAATGGAAACCCTATCCCTCCACTTGATGCTCTATCTTTCTATTGAGGGTGGACCTATAAACTCCCTCTCCCCACTACAGGGCATTTAATTTAAGGTTCCTCCATTTGAGTCCTAAAGAGAACTAGAAAATATCATTCTGAGTGAGGTAACCAATTCACAAAAGAACACACGTGATATATATTCACTGATAAATGGATATTAGCCAAAAACCTCAGGATATGCACAATACAACTCACAGAGCATATGAAGCTCAAGAAGAAGACAAAGTGTGAATGCTTCAGTTCTTCTTAGAAGGGGTAACAAAATAATCACTGGACGTAGAGGGTGAGAGGAACTTGGGAGGAAGAAAGGAGGGAAAGGGGTAAAGGAGGGCAAGATCAGGTATGGGAGGAGACTGGGAAGATTAAAGAGGGTCAAGAAATTGAACAGAGTGTGTAGCAATGGGGGATGAGGAACTGGGGGTAGCCAATAGAATGTCCCAAATGCCAGGAAAGCAAGAGGTTCCCAGGACCCAATGGGGATGACATAAGATGAAATACCCAACAAAGGAGGGATAGAACCTGTACAGACCGTATCCAGTGGATAGTCAGGCCCCCATTTGAAGGACTGGGCAACCCACCCATCTCAAAAATTTTAATCCAGAATTGCTCCTGTCTAAGTGAAATACAGGAACAAAGAGTGGAGCAGAGACTGAAGGAAAGGCCATCCAGACACTGCCCCACCTGGGGATCCATCCCATACCCAGCCATCCAACCCAGACACTATTGCTGATGCCAAAAATGCTTGCTGACAGGAGTCTGATATAGCTGTCTCCTGGGAGGTTATGCCAGAGTCTGACAAATACAGATTCCAATACTTGCAGCCAACCACTGGACTGAGCATGGGGACACCAATGGAGGAATTAGAGAGAGGACTGAAGGAGCTGAAGGGGTTTGCAAACCCATAGGAAGAACAACAATATCAACTAACCAGACCCCCACCCAAGAGCTCCCAGGGACTAAACCACCAACAAAGTGTACACCTGAAGGGACCTATGGCTACAGCTACATATGTACCAGAGAATGGCATTGTGTGGCATCACTGGGAGGGGAGGCTCTTGTTCCAGTGAAGGTTCATTTCCCCAATGTAGGGGAAGGCCAGGGTGTTAAGGTGGGTGTGGGTAGGTGAGTGGGGAAGCATCCTCACAGATGCAGGGGGAGGAGGGATGAGATAAGGTTTGGGGGCGGGAGACTGTGAAAGGGTATAACATTTGAAATGTAATTAAAATATCCAAAAAAGCTCACATCCAAATGATTTCAACTGAGTGCTTCTACAAATATTTAAAGAAATAATAACATTCTTAAATAATATGAAATAGGAGGAACATTTTTCAAACTCACTCTGTGAAGACTGTGTAATATTGATACCACAGCCAAAGAAATGAAAGAAAAAAGGCCAGTTTCCTTGTTTAGATGCAGGTTAAACAAACCTTCCCAAAAATATACTAATAAAATAAGTACATCATCATTTAAAAGGAATTGTATACAGAAACATGTACTATTTGAGGAACGTAGTAGAATATTTTAAGATATGAAAATAAGTAGCATCTCATATTTTTAAAAGTTTTTATTGTTTATTTACCTTTCAAATGTTATCACCCTTCCCAGATTCCCTCCCCAAAATCCCCATCCCAGAATAAAAGATACAACTTCATGATTATATGAAAAGTTATGCAAAAGATGTTTAACTATCCTTTCAAGCTTTGTAAGTAATTGCACTTAAGAATCAATTTGTAGATAGAACTCCTTGAACCCAAAACAGATGGTCTATGAAATATAATTCTTAGTAGTGGAAGAATGAAGGCACCAGTCTTAATGACTTATCGCCTGCATATTATCCAGGCAGGGAAAGAAGCCCAGAATTCCCAACTCTATGTTAATTCATTTGAATTAAGCACATTGCAAAGTAATTATGTGCTTATGGCTTGGAAATCTTAATACTGTTAATATGGCATGCTTAAGAAATCACATACATAACTCTTTCTAAATATCTGAGTTTTGCATAAATTGATATTCTTTTGCTAAAGTTACTGTGTAAATCCAAGCTATAATATCACCATATAGGCATAAAACTATACTCAGCATCATTAGTCATTAGGAAAATGTTAATTGTAAGTATATGTGATACTACAGTATCTCATTCCCACTGAGATGCTCACAATAAGCAAGATGGACAAAACAAAATAGAATGGACCAGAAAAGAAATTCCTCTTGTCACATAAGAGTCAAAACAAGAAATACACAAAACAAAGAAAGAATATTAAAAACAGTAAGGGAAAAAGGCCAAGTAACATATAAAAGAAGCACACCTATCAGTTACACCAGACTTCTCAACAGAGACTATGAAAGTTAGAAGATCTTGGACAGATGTCATTCAGACCCTAAGAGAACACAAATGCCAGCCATGACTATTGCATCCAGCCAAACTCTCAATTACCATTCATGGAAAATCCAAGATATTCGTGACAAAACAAAATTTACACAATATTTTTCCACAAATCCAGGCCTACAAAGGATAATAATTAGAAAACTCCAACACAAGGAGGGAAACTACACCCTAGAAAAAGCAAGAAAGTAATCTTCTTGCAATGAACCCAAAAGAAGGAAAACACACAAACATAATTCCACTTCTAACAACAAAAATAACAGGAAACAACAATCACTATTCTTTCATATCTCTTAACATCAATGGACTCAATTCTCCAATAAAAAGACACAGACTAACAAACTGGCTACATAAACAGGACCCAGCATTTTGCTGCATACAGGAAACATACTTCAATGACAAAGACAGACACTACCTCAGAGTAAAAGGCTGGAAAACAATTTTCCAAGCAAATGGTCACAAGAAATAAGCTGGAGTAGCCATTCTTTTTTTTTTTTATTAACTTGAGTATTTCTTATATACATTTCGAGTGTTATTCCCTTTCCCGGTATCCAGGCAAACATCCCCCTCCCCCCTCCCCTTCCTTATGGGTGTTCCCCTCCCGACCCTCCCCCCATTGCCGCCCTCCCCCCACCAGTCTAGTTCACTGGGGGTTCAGTCTTAGCAGGACCCAGGGCTTCTCCTTCCACTGGTGCTCTTACTAGGATATTCATTGCTACCTATGAGGTCAGAGTCCAGGGTCAGTCCATGTATAGTCTTTAGGTAGTGGCTTAGTCCCTGGAAGCTCTGGTTGCTTAGCATTGTTGTACATATGGGGTCTCGAGCCCCTTCAAGATCTCATTCTAATATTGAATAAAATCGACTTTCAACCAGAAGTTTTCAAAAAGGATAAGGAAAGGCACTTCATACTCATCAAAGGAAAAATCTACCAAGCTGAACTCTCAATTCTGAACGTCTATACTCTAAATGCAAGGGCACCCACATTCATTAAAGAAACATTATTAAAACTCAAAGTATATATTGCAAAAGACACAATAATAGTGGGAGACTTCAATACCCCGCTCACCTCAATGGACAGACCATAGAAACAAAAGCTAACAGAAATAAAATGAAACTAAGAAAAATTATAACAAAAATGGATTTAACAGATATGTATAGAACAATTCATTCTAAAACAAAAGCACCTCATGGTACCTTCTCAAAAACTGGCCATATAATTGGTCACAAAACAGGCCTCAACAGATACAAGATGATTGACATAATCCTACAAAACCAGGAGCTGATCCTTTGAGAAAATAAAAAAAAAAAATAGATGAACCTTTAGCCACACTAAGCAGAGGGAATAGAGTCAGTATCCAAATTAATAAAATCAGAAATGAAAAGGGAGACCTAACAACAGAAACTGAAGCTATTCAAAAAAAAATCATCAGATCCTACTACAAAAGCCTACACTCAACAAAAATTGAAAATCTTGATGAAATGAACAATTTTCTAGACAGACACCAGGTAACAAGTTAAATTATGATCAGATAAACCATCTATACAGTCTGGTAACTCCTAAAGAAATAAAAGTAGTCATGAAATGTCTCCGAACCAAAAAGAGCCCAGGACCAGATGGGTTCAGTGCAGAATTCTATCAGACCTTCATAGAAGACCTCATCCCAATACTATCCAAACTATTCCACAAAATTGAAACAGACGGAGCACTACCGAATTCCTTCTATGAAGCCACAATTACTCTTATACCTGAACCACACAAAGATCCAACAAAGAAAAAGAACTTCAGACCAGCTTCCCTTATGAATATCAACGCAAAAGTACTCAATAAAATTCTCAAAAACCGAATCCAAGAACACATTAAAATGATCATCCATCATGATCAAGTAGACTTCATCCCAGGTATGCAGGGATGGTTCAATATACAGAAATCCATCAATGTAATCTACTATATAAACGAACTAAAAAAAAAACCATGATAATTTCATTAGATGCTGAGAAAGCATTTGACAAATTCAACACCACCTCATCATAAAAATTCTGGAAAGATCAGGAATTTAAGGCCCATACCTAAACATAGTAAAAGCAATATACAGCAAACCAGTATCCAACAGCAAACTAAATGGAGAGAAACTTGAAACAAGCCCACTAAAATCAGGGACTAGATTAGGCTTCCCAGTACCCTACCTATTCAATATAGTACTTGAAGTCCTAGCCAGAACAATTAGACAACAAACAGATGTCCAAGGGACACAAACTGGAAAACAGGAAGTCAAAATATTACTATTTACAGATGATATGATAGTATATACATAAGTGATCCCAAAAATTCCACCAGAGAATTCCTACAGCTGATAAACAAGTTTATTAAAGTGGCTGGATATAAAATTAACTCATACCAATGAATAGCTTTACTCAACTCAAAGGATAAATAGACCAAGAAAGAAATTGGGTAAAGATACCCTTCACAATAGTCACAGATAACATAATATGCCTCGGTGTGAATCAAACCAAGCAAGTGAAAGATCTGTATGACAAGAACTTCAAGTCTCTCTAGGAAGAAATTGAAGATCTCATGAGATGGAAAGATCTCCCATACTCATGTATTGGCAGGATTAATATTGTAAAAAATGATCATGTTGCCAAAAGCAATCTAGAGATTCAATGCAATCCACATCAAAATTCCAACTCAATTGTTCATAGAGTTAGAAAGAGCAATTTGCAAATTCATTTGGAATAATAAAAAAAAAAACAGAATGGCAAAAACTATCCTCAACAATAAAAGAACTTCCTGGAGAATCACCATCCCTGACCTCAAGATGTATTAGTGCAATAGTGATAAAACTGTATGGTACTGGAACACAGACAGGCAGGTAGCTCAATGGAATAGAATTGAAGTCCTAGAAATCAACCCACAAACCTATATTTACTTGATCTGTAACAAAGGAGCTAAAACCATCCAGTAGAAAAAAAGATAGCATTTTCAACAAATGGTGCTGATTCAATTGGAGGTCAACATGTAGAAGAATGCGAATCAATCCATTATTATTGGCTTGTACAAAGATCAAATCCAATTAGATCTTGAACCTCCACATAAAGTCAGATACACAGAAACTAATAGAAGAGAAAGTAGGGAAGAGCCAAGAACACATGGGCATAGGGGGAAATTTCCTGAACAGAACACCAATGGCTTATGCTCTAAGATCAAGAATCAACAAATGGGACCTCATAAAGTTCCAAAGCTTCTGTAAGACAAAGGGCACTGTCAGTAGGACAAAACAGCTACCAACAGATTTGGAAAAGATGTTTACCAATCCTGTATCTGATAGAGGGCTAATATCCAATATATACAAAGAACTCAGGAAGGTAGACTCCAGAGAATCACATAACCCTTTTAAAAAATGGGGTACAGAGCTAAACAAAGAATTCTCAACTGAGGAATATGAAATGACTGAGAAGCACCTAAAGAAATGTTCAACACCCTTAGTCATCAGGGAAATTCAAGTCAAAACAACCCTGAAATTCCACCTCATACCAGTCAGAATGGCTAGGATCGAAATCTCAGGTGACAGCAGATGCTGGTGAGGATGTGGAGAAAGAGGAAAACTTCTCCATTGTTGGTGGAGCACTCTGGAAATCAACCAGAGTACAACCACTCTGGAAATCAGTCTTGAGGTTCCCCAGAAAATTGGATATACTACTACCTGAGAACTCAGCTACCGCACTCCTGGTCATATATCCATAAGATGCTCCAACTTATAGCAAGGACACACGCTCCCCAATGTTCATAGCAGCCTCATTTATAATAGTCAGAAGCTGGAAAGAACCCAAATATCCTTCAAAAGAGGAATGGATACAGAAAATGTGGTGCATTTACACAATGGAGTACTACTCAGCTATCAAAAACAATGACATCATGAAATTCTTAGGCAAATGGATGGAATTTGAAAGTATCATCCTGAGTGAGTTAACCCAATCACAAAAAAACACATGGTATGCACACAATGATAAGTGGGTATTAGCCCAAAACTCAGAATACCCAATATAAAATTCACAAACTACATGAAGCTCAGGAAGAAGGAAGACCATAGTATGGATGCTTCAGACCTTCTGAGAAAGGGGAACAAAAATACTCACAGGAGGAAATATGGAGACAAAGTGTGGAACAGAGACTTAAAGACCATCCAGAGACTGCCCCATATAGGGATGCATCCTATATACAGCCACCAAACACAGACAATATTGTGGATGTCAAGAGAAGTGCATGCTGACAGGAGCCTGATATAGCTCTCTGCTGAGAGACTTTTCCAGAGCATTACAAATATAGAGGCAGATGCTCACAGTCAACCATTGAACTGTGAACAGAGTTCCCAATGGATGAGTTAGAGAAAGGACTTAAGTAAGTGAAGGGTTTTGTAACCCCACAAGAAGAACACAATATCAACTACCTAGAAAACCCAGAACTCTCAGAGACTAAACCAGCATCCCAAGAGGACACAGGGATGGACTTATGGTTCCATCTGCATATGTAGCAGAGGATGGACTTGTCTGGTATCAGTGTGATGAAAGGTCCTTGGTCCTTTCATGGATTGATGCCCCAGTTAGGGGAATGTCAGGGCATGGAGTTGGGAAGAAGTGGGTGGGTGGTTGAGGGAGCACACCCGTAGAAGTGAGGGTGGGATTGGATAGCAGGCTTCTGGAGGGGAAACTAGGAAATGGGATAACATTTAAAATGTAAATAAAAAATGCAATTAAAGAAATAAAAATAAATATTGCTGAAGGACAACCAGGGAGTCTGCATGGCCCTGACTAGAGGTCTTCTACATTTTTGTTACAGTTGTGTAGCTTGGTGGTTTTATAGAACTCCTAACAGGGAACAAGGGTTATCTCTCGCTCTTTTGCCTGTTGTTGTGATTCTTTCCCTCCTACTGGGTTGACTCATCCAGCCTTAATATGAGGTATGTGCTTAGTCTGACTGTAATTTGTTATGTCATGTTTGGTTAGGAGGTTGCTCTTTTCTGAAGGAAAATGAAGGAGGAGTGGATGTGGGGGAGAGGGAGTGGGGGAAGGGAAGTGACTGGGAGGAGTGGAGGAAGGGGAAATTGCAGTTGGAATGTAATATATGAAAGAAGAATAAGTAAGTAAATTAAAAGAATCACCATGAAAGATCACAAAATAATGATATGTTTGCCAAATTCTGTCAATTATCAGGAATTGAAGACAATTCAACTCTGATTTGCAACATGTAGCTAATAGTAAAATAGACAGTTTGGTCTGTGTATGACTTCCCTTAATTAAATTAAAATACAGTTTTTTGTGTGGGTGCTAAATTTTAAATTTCAACATTGATTTTTCTTGCCTCTTTCAAAGCAAGATCTCTATATTATGTGTATATGTGTGTGTGTATGTGTGTATATTTGTGTGTTGTTTCTATGACAATATTCTTTCAAAGAATATATAAAATTCAACAAGGAAGAAAACTAGTGAATTCATTTAGTTGGCTAGAAGTCAAAATATGTTTATGTTATGAGCAAAATATGAAAATTTCAGGTAAAATTTAAATAAAGGTTAAGTACTAAAGCACTGCATTAAAACATGGCTGTAAAAGGGAAGAAAAATTGAATTGTATATTTAAATAAAAACACTAACATCAAATTTTATCTAACTTAAGATCATGATTTTATTCCTTTTCATATTAGTAAGACATTAAATTGTTAATTACAGGTTTTGTAGCTAAAATATTACATTATATAATCAAGTTCATAAGAATGTGATATTAAATCAAAGTCATAATTCTTTCGTGTTAATAATAATATAATATTTGACTGAAGTGTTTAATTGCTACAATGCATTGTATTATACTCTCAGAATTTTCTATCATATTTAACTTTAACTGTTGTAACTCTTTTAAGCAGTCAAAAGTGATCCAATAAATATATATATATATATACATTTCAACTAAATACAAAGATACGATAACATTTTCCTGTACATCTGCTCACCATAATGTATGTTTACATATTAATGTGCAGGACAAATTTGTAAACATGAACATTTGAAACTTTGAGAGGAAATGATACTCATCTTTTTACTCAATTTTTTATTGAAACAACATGTTGAATTTGGCCAGTCCCCACTTGTGTAAATAGTTTTACCTATGGAGTATGTTTCAAATGTTCTATGTTATCTCTTCATTCTCTTTTATGTTGCCGTCCAAACCATATTTATTTATACAGTTTTAATACAAAATAGTATAAAATTGCAGATCAAATCTAAGAAGATTAAACGTATACCAAGTTAGTTATATCAAAGCAACTACCACCAGTGACCAAGCTATTGGGTTTGTTTCTAACTCCTCCAATAGGCATGCTAAATTCCAGTGGAATCAACTGGTAAACTGTTGTTATATACTCGAATATTGTTGTTATTTTGACTGGTTTAATATTTATTAGCAGAAAAGCAACAACGTATCTTTAAATTGGATTATAAAGCATTGTACTTCTACCATGTCAATTCAATTCTCAAAGTATAGCATATGCAATTAGACATTTCTAAATATATTTAAATATGCCTCTCCACATAAGTATACATAATTGATAGTGTCTACTGAATAAATTCTCTGTACAGCATCTCTCTTTAGGAGTGGGATAAAAATCACACTGTAAATCATTTTTAAAGAAAAGTAAATATCCCATTGGAGATCACACACACACATTATGTATTTATACACAATTAGAGCGACATCTTTAATTTATAAAACCATATACATACGTTAAAACTTGTTAGTGATATTAAATTAGGAGACAATAATGCAAAATGTTTTACTTTATACATGGTATATATAAATATATACATTTTTGTAATATCAAACATACTAAATTTGTTGTTAGCATACATATAAATTTTTGCAAAATATATTTTAGTTTTTATACAACACATTTATTTCAGATACATTCTGGCTCAGCCAGAAAACTGACTGGCACATCGACAATTTTTAAAAGCTACATTTGTATTTATTTGCTTTCTGTGCCATGATTTCCCCAAGGTGCGAAATAGAAATGATTAGGAGAATTTAAGAAGAATCTTTCATAATGTCCAGTGCAGATGCTTGTCTTTATGCGTTGCTGACACCTGTGTCGTGTGGTCAGCACATAAGATATTGTTAGTTCAAAGACTGATTATCCATTGAGTCACCAATTGCTTTCACTAAGAATTCACTCCTTTTCCTGCCACAAACACACTTCAACCTCACAAAAATATGAATTCATGTCCATCTTCAGACCATATGGAGAACTTATGCCAGTGTGAACCATCCATCTCTTTACAGCTGGGGAGTTTTGAAGAAGCCTCTTCATTTTCAAAACACACTAAATAGAAGCAATGACATTAGTTAATTTTAAGATTCTAAAAGTATGTAATATAAAACGTTATAAAGTTATACTTTGGTCTTCCAAAATATAATATCCATATAGTTTAGGCACCATACACTGAATGTTCTAAATTCTGTTACATAAAGTCTTATATTAATGTTTAAAGTGTAATGAACAATGTAATAAAACAATCTGTCTACTTAGACCTTCAACTAAGTTCAACTTTTGTCATTGATTTCAGCTTGACTGACTGTTCCACAAAATACCTTCCTGACCAGGGAATCTGACTACAGGTCTAAGCTTGATTGAGAGCTCTGCAAGGATAAAATATCGTTCGCTTATTTCCTGACTCAGTGTGCAAATTTTATTAAATTGACACAAGGTTTATTTCTCTAGGTTTATTTTGAGGAAATCAGATACCAGGACAGGTTCAAAACCATATATATATATATGTATATATATATATTTATATATATATGCCATATATATATATATGCCATATATATATATATATATGCCATATATATATATGCCAAACAGGTGGAAACCTTGGCCAATTTGACAGCCTAGTTTAAGGAAAATAGGCTACTTGATTTAGGTTTCTTCAAAGTCTAATTTTGTATGAAGGTTTCCCTTGTTTAATATAATTAAAAGTGCCAAAGGATGATTTACGAACTATTTACAAAGTAAAATAAGATAAATGCCAAACTTGTAGCATTTAAAATGTTGCCTCTTTTTATTAATTACTATTGCTAGTTTAATTATATATGCTTAGATTTAAAACTGTAACACATAACAAAATTATCTGATATCTAAAGCATTGATATATATATATACACATAGTGGAACAACTATAAAATTAATATCTTCTCTAGTATAGTAATTAAAAAACTCAGAGATGTTATTTAATTTTCAGTTAAATAACTTCTTGTCACTTAATGAAGTAATTACATATAAGCTATCAGATAGTTTTCAAGTGAATTTTACATCCCTTCAGTATTAAATATTATTCAAGGTACACAGGTTAATGGAAAACAATATTTGAAAACTATTTACACCTTAAAATTGTAATTACTATTTCTTCTATTGGCAAAATATAAATGGACAAAATGATTGAATTTTGAATTCCCATAATTGCTTGATAGCTGTTTATAGTGTAGCCAATGTTCATAGATAAGGCTGAAATACTTTTATTCTTTTTATATGAATTATACCCATCTCTTTTTTTGGCCTTAGTTAATTGTGTAATGTACAGATTATAGTGAATTAATAATGTTATAATTGGAGACTTAATCTTCTGGCATTAATTATCACTGATGGCACATCTTATCAAATAGTATTTATTAAGTAACTTACTTGAAGACCAAGGTTATTATAATGTCATATTATTACAGGTCACAGATGACATTATATAGAAATTCTTGCAAACATTTGTTAAGTTACTTTAAAAGCAAAACAAAGCAATGCTTTTTGGTAAGGAAGTTTTTAAGAAATGTTTTTTATGTATGTTAAAAATAAAGAAAATAGATGCTTACATGTGAACGTCTTAAAATGTGGATGTTGTCATATTAAAAGTAATGGTTGATTGCTGGATACCAATGGGAATGATCACAGCTGCCTCCAGTAAAAGAAATTTGATTGGTACCATTTTCACTGAGGTGATTGGCAACATTTTCCAATCTAGGTGGCATGGAAACATTGTACCTATAACAGCCATTGGGAGGATGAAAAGGACAACAGATTGCTTCTTGGGCAATGGGGTTTGGATGGAAAATGTTTCCAGGATTCTGTAATCCATATAACATTTGACTGGTAGAATGAGATGCTTGTAGACAATGGCCATTGCAGTCTTCATGTAAGCCACTGTTTGAATTGATGAAGCCCCTGGAGGATACCAGGGGGACTTCCATCATGAGTGGGGGAAAGGACTGAGAGCTGTTGAAGCTTGGTAGTCTTTCAGGAGTAGGTAAGACAAAAGGTTGTGGTCGCCAATAATTAGTTGGACAAATTCTGTAGCAGAAGGGCACGTTGACATTGTGCAGGTACGTCTCTGGATGGGTCATCCCAATGGAGCTTGGTGGTATGTAAACCGTAGGTGGAGAACAAGATGGAGAAAGTAAGGAGTTCAAAGGAGAGGGAGCTCCTCCACTAGATGTCACTGGAGATGAACCACTACTTCCATCTGCAAAATGACAAGTCACACAGAGAACAATAAACCTGATTTTTCTGCTGAACCATTAATCTTATCTATGCCCATTTCTGTTTCATTCTTGGAGTGGTTTTCTTTGCAAGTTCACAGGTTTTAGCTTGGGGAAAGATAGTTGTATTCCTCTGACCAACCTGGAATGTGGTTCTCTCTACTACTGGAAGTACTGCTGCTGCCTTACTACTACACACACTGAACTATACTTACTATATATCAGACACTGAACTATACTTACTATATATCAGACACTGAACTATACTTACTATATATCAGACACTGAACTATACTGACTATATATCACACACTGAACTATACTTACTATATATCACACACTGAACTATACTTACTATATATCAGACACTGAACTATACTTACTATATATCACACACTGAACTATACTTACTATATATCACACACTGAACTATACTTACTATATATCACACACTGAACTATACTTACTATATATCACACACTGAACTATACTTACTATATATCAGACACTGAACTATACTTACTATATATCAGACACTGAACTATACTTACTATATATCACACACTGAACTATACTTACTATATATCACACACTGAACTATACTTACTATATATCACACACTGAACTATACTTACTATATATCAGACACTGAACTATACTTACTATATATCACACACTGAACTATACTTACTATATATCACACACTGAACTATACTTACTATATATCAGACACTGAACTATACTTACTATATATCAGACACTGAACTATACTTACTATATATCAGACACTGAACTATACTTACTATATATCAGACACTGAACTATACTTACTATATATCACACACTGAACTATACTTACTATATATCACACACTGAACTATACTTACTATATATCAGACACTGAACTATACTTACTATATATCAGACACTGAACTATACTTACTATATATCAGACACTGAACTATACTTACTATATATCAGACACTGAACTATACTTACTATATATCAGACACTGAACTATACTTACTATATATCAGACACTGAACTATACTTACTATATATCACACACTGAACTATACTTACTATATATCACACACTGAACTATACTTACTATATATCACACACTGAACTATACTTACTATATATCAGACACTGAACTATACTTACTATATATCAGACACTGAACTATACTGACTATATATCACACACCGAACTATACTTACTATATATCACACACCGAACATTCACTGTACTTTATATTTTCCCAAGAGTTAAAGAAGCCCCATATTAACCAATGATATGTTAGAAATAAACGCTAACCTTTTACTTTTTTTTAAACTGAACAAGATAATTTATTGTTTGGGGATTTACAGATTGTTTCAGCATTAAAGCAAGTAAATATGAAAATTGGTGAAGAACATATTGACAATAATGTTTTTATGTGAAAATAAGAAACAGGGAGATTTCTATGGTTCTCTCTACCAAGAATTGAAGACAGTGCTTCATTAACATTAAGGTGAGAAGGAAAGTGTTCACTCAGGGGCATCCAAATCTTTTAATGTTTAACATGGTGGTTCTCAACCTGTGGGGCATGCCCCTGTTTAGGGGTCACATATCAGATATCATGCACATCAGATTTGTATATTATTATACATAACAGTAGCAAAATTACAGTTATAAGATAAATGTAGCAAACAAATGAATTTATGGTTGGTGGTCACCATAACCTGAGGAACTGTATTAAAGTATGGCAATACTAGGAAGGTTGAGAACCACTGGCTTAACTGATAATAAAATTATAATATGGCCCAGGAAAATCAAGATTTTCAACTTTATTTTTATAAATATTCAGTCAATTATGTTTGACTATACTTAATGAAGTTGTAAAATTTTGCTGATAATTTTGTTATTTTGAGTATATTTGTATATAAATATACATTAATATTTTAGTGGCAGAATGACAAATATCTGTAATAAAGCAATGAAAAGTTATTTTAAGAACTATTGCTTCTCTCCAATTAGAGTGTGCTCTACCATCCATAAATGATGAAGTTAATGGTATTTTAAGTGATCGATTAATGTTCATTTATGTCCTTTTTTAAAATTTAGGTTATTTAATATTTTAAAACTATGTTGCCTGATGCTGCCAGTTGAACTGATTTATTCAAGAAACTGTTCATAGCTTTTTATGCAACTCACTAAAGTACTTCATTTCAACAATAATTATACTTAATTTCTTTACATTACAGCTACTTGTTATAGCATCATGTGAAACTTTAGTGTAATGTTGATGTCTTGCTCCATAAATGCAAGGTTAAATAAATGTCCACAGACAAGCAACTTTAGTGGGGTAAAAATGAACAGAGCCAGTTTTATGTTGGTTATAAATAAAATATTCTATTTATAACTCTTTGTGTAAATAAAGTTGCAGATTATTTTACTAGAACGCATGCATTATCCAACTATGATGATAATGCTTTCATAAGGCAGTGTACTGCTTGTTAAGAAACACATTACAAATATTTTTAAATACTTGTGACAATTAAATTGGTTGTGATGTAGAAAAGCACATACTGTAGGTTTCACTCATGTGAAATATAAAAGATCTGACAACTGAGAACATAATGATGACTACCAAATACTGAGAGAAATGGAGGTCAAAAGGGAATGAGCAAATGTCAAATCAGAATGTTCTGAGTTATAATTAGAGACTAACAAGAAGTTACCATGTACTATTGCACAGTAGGGAGTATAGGTAACAAAAGTATATTGTGCTTTTGGGAAAACTGCAATGGATCTTAACAGTTTTCACTATATAAAGGTGATAACTGCTTAAGGACATAAATATGATTCAATGAGTCTAAATATTTTTAATGGATATTGGAATGAAAATATCACATGGAACCCCACTAATATGCTCAATTCTAATGCATAAATTAAAAACCATTTAAAATTTTATAAGTAGACAAATTGAACCACATTCATGCTAGATTTGGCCCATTTTGTGTTTTTACATGGTGAGAGTAATTTTTTGCCTTATTAACCACAATTTCTTAATTGTTATTTTCTGTTTGTAGTATTCATCTTTTACTTTCAGTTTCCCTCCAAGCAGTAACAAGTCACATCCTGTATATGTAGCATTATACTTGCATTTATTTCTTCCTAACTCGTTTTCCATGCTCAACATACACTTTACCTTAAATGCTACCAACTTCGTAATATGTTGTTACCATGTATCATATGTTCAATGAATTTTTGAAGAATTTGGAAATAACAGCAACACATACGTGAAAATAGCCTAGATTCTTCATATAAAGGAATGAGATACTATGGAATTCATGTATGATGTATGATATAATACATGTGTAAGATAATTCAATAAGTGAGGTAACCAATATATCTGCTTGCAACATCACTTCACTATCTCCCTTAAGTTTCAGTTTCTGCCTGTCTTTACCTCTTACTTTCCTACATAATAAATAGATACTTCTTGTGAACACACATTTTTTCTGGCATATAATTATCCTCTTGAGTAGAATTTGCCTTAAGAGTTATGCCTTTTGTTACTGCAATAATATGTAAAAATAAAACAGAAAGTTAAAAGGTTTTCTTACTTTGTGTGTCTGGGACAAAAGGTTTAAAATCCATAGTGAAAGAAGGCCTCCAGGGGTAGGTCTCTAAAAATCCATCCAGTACACCCCTAAAAAAGAGATACACTTTGTGAATATAATAATCCATATATACTTGTTATACTTTATGAGGGATTATTAGTTAGGGTCTCATAAATGTCTGTAAAATCCACACTAGGAGCTTGGGTCTGAGTACATTTCTGTAAGCTCCACATGTCTATACTACTAGCATCTCAACACTGTGTAGGAGGAATAGTAGAAGAAGAAATGGTTTAGGATCTAAACCTGGGGTTATTTTCCTACCTGTCAAAGTGTAAGCTTCTGAGTCTTTGATTCACAGGTGCCCTATCTTCAATACTCACAAAAGAGCTATGTAAATACTCTGTCTGATTTCAATTCTATTTACCTATTATTTTTAGTAATTAGTTATTAAGATGGCTACATAAATATTAAATTTGATTGCTAGGTTACTTACCGGTTTCTCCCAGGATCTCTAAATCCTTTGGCAAAAGGATTCCTGTCTATTTTCAGTTTGGTAATCTATGAATTCAAAAGAAAGACAAAGAGAAAAATGCAGCCTATGTTCTTAACAACAGTGTTATCACTATAATGGAGTACTTTAAATAAACATGAGCACATAGATAAGTCAGAATTAAAAACAATTTCTCCTTTGCCAGTAGTCCCTTTTGCCCCGATCTCCTCCTGTTTAACACAAGAACCACAACTCTTTCTATCAGTTATGACTGGAAAATAAAATAAAACCATGATATTTTCTCCATCATTTAAAATGTATCCCATGAAATGCTCTTCTATCCCAATATACCAGTGGAGCCACTCTCACTTACAGGGACCTAGACAGCTTTACCTGCTGGTTTTGGTAAGCTGTCACTGTAGTGAATTCAGTTTCTTTAAAGGAGAATGTTTTAACTCCTTCAGTAGGAAAGGACTGAATCAGGGACAGGTCAATCCTGCTGTCCTCCTCCACCACGTGCACACGGGGTTTGTACTTATGCATGGACTGCAGAATGATCTGAGGAAGAAATGGTTAAATGCCATCTTAAACACCTACTTTTCCCCAACACCATCGCCAGTTTATAATAACCGCCAGTGAAGACACACCAAATAACTAGATATAGGTATGCCAGGAAGGACTTTGTTGTGGGGTTTCGCCCCCAACAGAACCCCTGCTAGCTGAAGGCATTCCAGAGTAAGGCACCACAGTGACAGTGACACTATGGAGCAAATTCCATATCCAGCCTTTCCTGCTCTCAAATGTGGATGACCATGTGATAAGGAAATGTCAAGAGGACCTGATCAACTGATAAGATCTCTCTGGTCAGTAAATGATGTTCCCAGATATTGCCAGAAGCCTGATATTCCACACCTCCTAATCCTGGTCCTTTTCTTCTTTTGTGGTTGGTACAAGACTAGGATGACAGTGGAGTATACCTAAGAAGAAGGCTCAGGATCTAGGAAACCTCTGACTTCTGTAACATCATCAATATTAAATCCTTATTCTTGTCATAGAAGCCAGAGACCTAAAACCAGACCAATGACTCACAGCAATGAACGTTTGCAGGACAGAAGGATAAACAGGGGGCCACACTACAGCTTCCAAAATGAGATGTTTGCTTTGCTTTCTTTTTTTTTTTAAGTTTGTTTTGTTGTTGCTGTTGCTATTTGTTTGCGTGTATGTTTTATTTTGGGGAGGAAGATTTCAAGAACAAAGGGCAGATATAAGGGACTGGAAGGAGAGCATGAGGTGGGTGCATGATGTAAAATTCACAAAGGATCAATACAAAGTTTAAAAAAATTCCAGAAAACCTGAAAATAAGCAGGACTGGCAGCATGTTATGAAAACGTCCAGCCTGGTTTCTCATTCGCTCCCCTGTGTCCCTCAACCTCAAAGGTAACAACTGTGTGGACTCTAAGGGAAGCTGAAGCCCACAGTGTTACCTAGGAAGTTGGACAGCCCTGTGAAGTGTTCCCTCCTGTTCCCCAAGGCAGGATACCCTCTCTCTAGCTTAAACTGCCCTCTCTTTGCGGGGGGGGGGGGGGGGTCTTTGGATCCTTACAATCCCTGCAGTTACCCCTTCTGGAATCTAGCCCTCAGGTTAAAGGAGCCTTTGCAGTCTATGACTTACAGATCCAAGAGCTTGGTTCCCAAAACATTCAACACTTACAAAGAAGAGTGACTTCTTGAGGACTCCCTCTGACCAGGAGCCTTGGCACTTACCTCCTCCAGGAGAAACATTGTGCTCACTTACATGGCCCTTGTCGTCCATCTCATTGTTGGTGAGTTTTACTCGATCAAAAGAGATGATTTGACGCATCCAGTTTTCTCCTGAGCAAGGGGAGTCCGGGTGGACATAAAATCTGGGAGTGATGCATGAATGATCAGTATTTCCAGCTACCATCCACTGTGAACTGTGATACACATACCTGAGGGAATAAAAAATGAGTGAAGTTAGCTTTAGGCTCAGCCAGCACAAAGCAGAGGAATGGGACACTTCAGACTTCTCTACTTTAGAGCCTTACCAAAGATTCAAACGCGTATCCCAAAAGCTAGTAAATAAACAGAAGATCTAACCTCATTTTCAAAGAGTGTTCAAGGGCAACACACAAACAAATGAATGAACGAACGAACAAAAAAAAAAAAAAAACGAAGAGTAAATATGCATATGCCATCCAAATGCAATGAATTGTCCGGGCGAGTAAAAATGGCGTGGGATATCTGAGTCCCGTATTTCTTCAAAGAAACCGGAGCAGGAATCAGATTTATTTTCCCACTGTAGCTATGCCTTAAAAAGTCCATGAATGACAAGCGAGCGAGAAGCGCGAAGAATGAAACACAGGGAAAAGCACTAAGTCTGTCCTGCACACACTTAATAGTTTTAGTCAAAGCCCCCTTTCGCTACGAACCCCTTTGCCAATTAAACTTCACAGCAGAAAACTCCAAAGGAACCCCGCCCCGTACGTCCTCCAGGCTGATTTTTCTGATCTGTTTCCGATCTCAAACTGAGTTTTGCTCTGAGCATTCCCCAAGAAACCAGTGCCAGTACAAAGCGAAAAGCTAGCAATTGCTACTGTTTCCCGGCTGACGAGGTTCCAAGTTGCTGGTGAGTTGCACTTTCTTGCCTTGAGAAGCAGCTAAGAGCCTAGATAGGCTCCCCTGCAAGAGCCACGCACCACAGGCGCCCAAGGTTGACTGTACTCAGCTTACGTTGGGCTGTTTTCGCATCACCCTCCCCTTCACTTTCAGAGTTCCCAGTGAAAGCGTCAGCAGAGCAGAGCAGAGCTTCTTAAGCTGCTAGCTAACTCAAAGGGTTCTGATCTTCAGAACAATTTGTATGTATTTGATCCAGCCAAATTAGGGGTTTCAAGAGAAAAGCATAATAGAATCCTGATACTGTCTGAATCCTGCCATCCTTTCAGGTAAAAAGGGGGACAATAGATGGGCAAAAACCTAGACCTGACCCTAAGACTCTACCACTAGGTTTGGGTAAATCATGGTAGCATTTGAGAACCTGACCGGGCTACAGGCTGTTCCCAGAAGCCAGGGTCCCCCTTAAATCTATGGCATTTCTCCTCCCTAAATTTTTTCCGAACTGTTTGCCTCCAGGGTGCCAGAGTCCAGTTCAACCGCAGTTTAGATATCTAAGATACAGGAGAGTGGGTAGGCAGAAGGTACAATACAGAGCCATTTAACACCAACTCCCAGGAGGAGGGAATAGAAAAGATCAGCCCTTCCTTCACTTTGAACCCAGATTCAAATGAGAAAATTCAGCTATCAAAGTGCAAGGATGAGCAATCCTCTCTCCTCACTATGTATACTTTAAAATACATCCTGCTTTCAGGTGTCTAGCTGCAGGACTGATGCTCGGAATCTCTGCCCTCGGCCCATTTGGAATTTAGCTATGTAAACTGGAACATCCCCATATCTATCAAGTTACCTATAGCGTTTGGAATCCACCGGTACCACGTCCAAAATCACATAGTACTGCTTCACAGGGTCCATCCCTTTCACCTTGATCCGAACAGAAGGAAACATACGTCTGTGGGAAAAAATGGATTTGGATAGAAACTAGAACCTGAGGAGGGATGTATTAGAGTTTTGAAAGAAGATGAATTGTGGACAAAGAATCAGTACTCTTCCCTTTCTATGATGGGCTCAGGGAATGACATTTGTTGTGCAAGAAAAAGATGGTTGATTTAACAAGTCTGAGATTTCCTAGTGGTGTAGAATATCTTATAGTGAGTCCTTATCCATGACCTCCCATGTGATATTAAAATTATAAGAAAAAAAGTGGAACAGGAGAAGTTTTGTTTCCTTGCTGCATTTAGGAAAAGGATATGTGAAGTACATTTGTAAATGGTTGAAATTAGAAAGAATAGTTAGGAAGCTGCCCCACACCAAAGGGTTAGCTTGTGGAAAGGCTGACTTCCTAGTGGTCTGAACCAGGGATGGTGGATGAAGTATTATTTGCTAGGCTTGCACTGAGACCCTGTCCACAACAGTAAGAAGTTGGAAGTACACCCGGCCTACACAGGTCTGGATTTTTGCATACAGCACACAGGCAGGAACCGGAAGAGTGAGTCCTTGGAGTAAAGATGTATCAGAAAACAGGAGTCGACCATTTAATGCACCTAGGTACTTGCCAGAGCAATAGATTGAGGAGTCTGTAGCTTTCTAACATCTGCCAAGGAACGGGAAGGGGGAGGAGCTTCACATTACAAAAACTGATTTCTCCTCCTTAAGTGCCTACTGTGTGTGATTTAGGGAAGTCACTGGCCCAGCTGAACGAACCTGCCCGCTTTGGTAATGATCATCTCAGTGCCAATGTCGTGGAATCTCTTCCATAGGTCAGATCCCTGAAGCTCCACTTGGATAATGCTTTCCTCCAGCAGACTTTCCAGGCTGTTGCTCTCGTTGTCAGAGCAGGAGAAAACAGTTTTTGAAGATTCTGCCTTGGGTCGTTTTTCTGCTAGATAGACGGGATTCGAGAGTTTGGGAGGTTGCACACACCGTTTTCTCAGGAGACTATCTTTGAACTGATAGACCCTGTCCTCCCACCCCACCCCCAGGAAGTCTGAAGTGTAAGTTTCCCACAAAACCCTTTGTGATCTCTTAATGAAGAGGTGGGGGGTGGTGTGCAACTTGTATCCCATAAAAGGTAGGACACTCAAAATTCTCTCTAACCCAACTTTCATAAACAACCTGAATCTAGATTTTCTTGGACTTTTGGGGGACACGCTGCTTCTTGTTGAGAAGAACAGCTAGATTTAGCTCTTAGGATATTGTAAGAGGTGTGTGAATCACTCCTCTAAAAGCAAGTGGGACCCTCATTTTCTTTGCAAACAAACCATAGCACTTCCAGTGAAATTCAGACTCTGAAATTTGTCCTAAAGTCAGGTGACTAATGTGTTCCACAATACAGAACCCGACTTGTGGGGCCGGTCATGCCAGGACATCCTTGCCGCTACGCAAAGAATAGGCAAAGAAGACACGCTCCAGCCAGGGCGCGCAGGAGAGAAGTGCTCAGGGTAGCAGGGCTGCTTGAGTGTACTTACCCGGCTGCTCACTGTCCCCAGAAGGGCTGCTCAGTATCTCCTCCCCTTCCTCTATGAACTGCTCCTCCTGCAGCTCAGGCTGCATCTCCTCTCTTGGGTCTTGAGCTTTTCTTTTGCTGGGTCTCCCCATCAAGGCCTCCACCGAGAAGGCGTGCGCTCGAGAGCTCAGAGCCATCCCTGGAGGGGTAGAAGTGAATGCGTGCTGCAAAGTTTCAACCTGAGCTGGGCTGGGGAGGGAGGGGGAGAGGGAGGGCGCAGATGAGAGAGGCACGGGAGGAAAAGCTCACAGAAAAAGTCTTAAATCTGAAAACCAACTTTTAGATCCACACTCAACAACAGAAAAATCTCCCCCTCTGTTATATATGAATATATTTTATTTAAATAGACAAAATAAAAGAGAAATATTAAACTTGAGTCAAAATCCTATGAGGTGTAGTCTCCCTTTCTTTTTCTGTTCTCCTCCTTCTCGGTGGGCACGTATATACCATCAGTTCTGAAATCCTTGATTCTGGGACCTGGCAGAAGTCAGAGATTGGCAAATGCTGGCCTTTTAGGGAGTGGACCTGCCGCCAAGGGCAGCTCACAGGAAAGTGATTGGGAGATACTGTTGTATCCAACTGAGTGAATGCCCAGTCGGTGACAACCTCCGCTGTTTATTTTGGAAGCTGTTGAAAGTAAGAAAGCACTGTGAGTGACACTTCAGAATCTGAGAGGAAGGAGGGGCTGGGGGTGCTTGAATGGGGCTCCAGATAGGCAGGAAGGGAGATGAGGAGGGGACACAAGGTTACTGTTTTGCATTAAATTGTAAAACTCTAAGACATGTGAAATAATTGCACCCCAGGGGCCACTTTTCCAAGAAAGAGCAAATATTCCTTAACCAGACTCAAATAAATGGATCTAGGATTTTTTGTCCTCTCCAGGAACCTCACTTGAAACCCAGAAAAGAGTGCAAACTTTCAGGGCTCTGTAGTTAGGGCATTAAACTGGCAGTGTATGTAAATATGCCCATAACCTCTTTTTCTTAAGGGGAAGGCCCAAGCAGTGTCAAGAGTATTCCAACACTACAGTCAAATATTAAAGCCAACCTGTGACTTCTAACCCTGCTTCTGCAGGACTTTCCAACCCTCTTCATATTCACAAAACCAATATGAAAACACAGCCTAAGGTCTAGAGGGTTATCAGCAGCAAGTCAGAGCCTTTGCTCCCAACTATGTATTGAAAAATATAAGTGCTGAACTATTGAGAGTAATTGGTTTTAGTGTCTTCTGACATAACTTCATGGGTTGGCTTTTGCTTGTCATTAAAGTCCACAACGTTCTTTGTAGGCAGAAGAGACTATCATTACCAATTCCAAGGAATACTATTGTCTGCAAATGTGAGACATGTTTGCCTGTGTGGTTGCCATTTGGTTACTCACAGTTCATCAGAAGTAGGACATCAAACACTCTTAGACTCTTGGGCATTTGCACATTTTAGAAAAAAGTTCATCTGTTCTCCTTTAATATATGTAGTCAAAGGACATTGAAAGTCAATTCAACTCCAGTTACAATAGAATAGAATTTGGATGAACTTACAATATACCAATACCTGGGTTTAAGAACAAAAGACTGTCAGAGCATTATTTTTTTCAACTTCAACTATGTAACTGAAAACCTAGATTTTCCATGAGACGATTGTTACAGTGGTGGTAGGTCCTTCAACCTTGTGGGTGGGGCATCCTCAGGCAACAGAGAATAGATTAAAGTACTCTAATAATGTTGGATGCCACAGCAAAGACTCCTTTGCAGCTTGAATGTGGCTGAAGGGCATGAACCAATATAGAGATGGGAAGACATTGCATTTATCCTAGGGATACAGAGTAAAGCTGACAAGGTAAAGAGTATTCCAGTGTACAAAGCACTTGGGTTGAAAACATACAGGACTGGATATAATCTTTGCCACAACTAAGGGATATTTCTTTCTTCATCTATTAAAATCCAGAGGCAAAATATTTATTAATTTTTAGTTAAAAGAACTAACTAAAGGCACAGTTATCTAAAAGACACAGTTCAGAAACAGATAAGTCAAGAATTTATTGGTTAATTTTAGTGTGCTAACAACCATAAAATGTTTAAATTATTCTCTCTTGGTCTGATAATTTTCTTGCTTTTGAACCTGATTCTTTTTATTTCTCAAAGGCGGGGCAAAGGAAACTCAGGGGGAAGCTTTGCTTAGTAAAGATTTTGCGGGAGATTTCTAAAAGAGTTAGGTAAAGGATGTTTGTTACAATGTCAGTTCTAGTATTTCACGCTGTCTACCTGGATATGATTTTCTTTAACCAAAGAAATAGCGTATCTTGGAATATAAATTCCCATATTACAAGAAATGTCTTCCTTAATATTTATTATATGCAAGTAATTTAGTCATCCAGAACATTCTTATTTGTGTAACAGAAAACTTTCCTATTCCTGTTTTAGTAACTATCTGATGATATTACACTGAGAAAAAATGTAGCCCTGCTCCTGAGCAAGGTTGCTGGACCAGTGTGCTAGTAATTCCTGCTATGTTGTCTTTACAAAAATCAGACATGGTAGAAGCAGCATTGCAGCCTGCACGTTTTCTCATGTATAGAGTTGCTGTGTACAGGGATGTGAGATGAAGTGGAAGGCTTTGGGCACAATTCACTATGTTTGCCCTATCTATACCCAGAAGTCTTCTTTCTGTAGACTGTAGGTTTAATCCAGGAACATATACAATCCTTCAAAATAGATTCTCTGTCATTGTGTGGAAGTGAAAAATGTAGAAAGAGGATTGTAGATTCATATGTGAATTTAAAGGCATAGCAGTTATTGTGATTCCTTGTAGATAACAATATTGTTATCTAACTGATAGAAAAGTAATTTTTACTTCCACAAAATATTGCAATACATTATTAATAACTATAAACAGGTACATTATTAAAGTTTTATGATTCAAAGAATGAAAACATTGCTCCTAGTGATCTGTAAGTAATGAAAAAATATTCAAAAGGGGCTCAGTCTACCTAGAAGAAAGCGTGCCTTGGGTTCTGGAGTGCTTACTAAAAGAATGTTGATACTAAACCTATATGTGAGATGTTTCAACTTCTTCATTAAGGGTTAATTATTTCAAATGTATCTGTACTGCATATGTCTGTCTCTTTATTTTCATACAAATACCATACAATAAAATTAGAATTTGGAGCCTGACTGAGCACCCAACGTTACTTTTTGGCAGAAGCACAAGCAATTTCATAATGGAGATTGTTTCTTTCAATTGTATTCTTCCTTTCTCAATCTCCCCAATCTTTCACTCCCCCAAATTAAGATGGATTATGTATATACAACCTTACTGAATAGAATCAAATACAAGCTATTTCTCTTCATGCCTTTTGTTTTAAGATCTAGAATGAACCACAAAGAATGCACAGTCAAGAACTGCCAGATATGGTCTGCCACCTCATACCATTTACATACCTGAAATTTAGCATTTCCTGAGCATGCATTACTTGAGACAGGAAATTATGTTTATTTGCCACTTGCTAAATTACATGAAACAGGATGTTATCCTTGTTTGCTTATGCAAGTTTCAAATTAACTTATATCACTTATGGACAGAAGAAATCCTGAAAAAAAATACATTCACATTGAGAAGGTTTCAGGAAGATCAATTTGACATCTAGGTCTTCCTTTCCTATTTCCTTTACAATGAAAGTAGCTTTATGGATAAGGATATCACGAGCCATTAAATCTCTGAGGCTTGTAAACCTCCAAAACAAGCTAGAATCTTAGATGAGTAATATGAGTTTCTACATGGTCTCCCAGGATTATGTTAATAAAGAGGGATAAATCTGAAAGAGTAAGAAGACAGACCTTGGATTCGCATTGATCTAGTTCAAATTCTGTCTGTGCTACCCTTTGATTGACCTTCAGAAGTCTTTTGGTTGACATTAAAGTAAAATTTCCCCCAGGCATGTAAGCTTTTGCCTATAATACTGCATCAGAGAGAATGTTTCTGTAAGAGAGTAGATTTATAAGAAGATCAATAATTTGTACAAACCACTTAGCACAATGCCTAGATCAGGGTTCACAGCTGATTCAACATTATAAAAGTAAGAAAAGTTAATTTCAAGAACGTGTTAATTTTTGCATCAGCTATACATCTGTACATCCTTTGAGTCCCCATCCTAGAAGGCGAAAAGACTCAGGTCAATGCGTAACTTTTGGTAAAATCTTATATCAGATTCCAAAGGTCAAATGTGTCAAGACTAATCATTCTTAAATTGAGTACTTTTTAAATAATTGAAATCAAAGAATTAAACAAAAATATTGCATTTACAATTTGAAAATCCATGGTAAATATGCTTGGTAGAACACATACTTTGATTTTATTAACTTTACTTTTGTAATAATACTTTTGGTATTCTATTAATGCAATGTAAGTACATATTTTCACATAATTAGATGGATTTGTAAATGATAAGCCATTAACATATAACTGTGTTCTTACTCCAGGGATTTGAGGAAACTGCCCTAACAAAGTCTCACAGTGGATCCTTCAGTTTCTGGTTTGCACTAATTTGTTATGATCTCTTAAGTTCTGTGAATTTATTAATATAACAATTGAGTTAGTTTAGCACATGAGTTATACATGGCAAACACTGTTCCTAGGGAGAGTTGGAGAACAAAGGGAAGGGAAATAAATTCTTATCTTTACTAGTTGTGTTCTTCTCTAGGGGAGGAATGGAAACATTAGCTGAAGGAAACATTATTCTATTAAATTTAATTATATTTTATTACCGTCAAATACTGAAGATCTTCTTATGATAATAGATCATTAGGATTAGGCTCATTAGTTCTATCATACTCAAACTATGCAACTCGTTTTCCAGTTAACTCATGACTTAAAGCTACTAGATTTTCTTAGTTTCTTGGCAGTTTTGTCCTCAGAACTGTAAGACTAATTTTATTCTTGCCTAATTTCTGATAAAGACAAAGGATAAGACAACAAAGTAAAATGAACACACAGGGTAACCCTATTATAGAGTGACTTAAGTAACTTCCAAAATAGATATTGTTTATTTAGTTCAGTTTCTTCAGAGGCAGTTATAGCATACATAATTAATAACTGTGTGTCTTATATTTTTCAGTCCTCACTCATTAAAACATCAAACTTGAGTCAAATCTATACTCTGTATGTTACCATTCTATTGCTCTAATGGTACTATTACGATAATATATGCTTATTGTGTACATGAACCAAAACATCACCTTGTATACCATAACTATGTTCAATTATTTTATTAAGACAATATTGGAGTGTGATGTCAAAGCTTATGTCTTAGCATGTCCAGGGCCCTGTCTTCAACCCCCAGAGCCTAATCAAATAAGCAAACCAACAAAATTACAAGAATATTATAAATATGGCCAGCATGGGTCACTTAAAAGGAAATACACCATGGGTTTCCAAACTGAATTACTTGTTGAAGACATTGTGAAGAACCATTTAATTTCTCTAAATCTACATGAAAACATGCTTTTATCACTGTGTTCCACATGCCTTTTAACCAAATGATATCACAAGTATCAAAAATGTCAGTAATAAAATAATAAAGGTAAATATGGAGAATTATAGAAATGACTGAGATGAAACAAGAACATTCTATTTGTATTTATCATATATTTTGTATTTAAATTACTAGAAGAGGAAGAAAGATCAAAATCTTTGGTTATGTGTGTTGCCAATAGAATGTCAGCACTGGAACCTTTGTGTTATGATATATACCCTGAAAACACATCATTCCATCATTCCAATTATTGCTGACTTAGAATATTCTTAAAATTACATCAGTAAATGATCTCAGTAAAATGCCTGTGACTTCTCAAACTCTGCTTCTGTGTCTCTAGCCTAATACTTGACACACATGTCATTATCAGCAAGAATGATAGATAATTGGAACATTCAACTACATATTTTATGATAGTATATCCATAATTGTTTAAATCACATTTGCATATTGCTCATGGATCATGATGGTTGTTAATTTTCAATGCAGTTATAAAATTTGGGTAAATAGATTACACGGTTCAATGTTCTAGTCTTTTAGTAAACATTAAAGCTGTTGATATCAGTATTCACAGCTGATTCCAGATAGTGTGTCTGATATATTTTGTCATATGAGTATACATTTTGAAAATATCAGTCTAAACCAATGACTACTCAATATTTTATATTTTGACTGTTAAACTTTCTTTTTATGTTTTCCTCTTTTATATAAAATAGATTATTTTCTCACACAATGTATCTTGATTACAGTTTCCCCTCTGTCTACTCCTGCCAGCTTTTCTCTGCCCCTCCCATCTGGAACCATTTCCTCTCTGTCTTTCACTAGAAAAACAAAATAAAACAGGATTCTAAGAGATAACAACAAAACAAAATAAAATATAATAAGATAAAAAAATCACATTGAAGTTTGACAAGACAACCCCACAGAAAGAACAAAGCTCAAGAGAAGGCACAAGCATCAGAGACCCACTCATTCACACACAGAAGTCCCATAAATATACTAAATAGAAAGCTGTAATCGATACCTTTGAACAAACAACTCTTAATGAGATATCTCCATCAAATTCCTTCTCTCAGAGCTCAGGGAATCCTGCAGAAGAGGTGGCAGAAAGAGTGTACAAGCCAGGGGAGATGAAGGACAACAGAAGAACAGGTCTCCTTAAATAAACTGAACAAAGCTCATATGAACTCATGGAGACTGAAGCTGCGAGCACTGGCCCTGCAGAGGTCTGCATCAGGTCTTCTGCATGTGTATTATGACTGTTAGACTTTCCGTAGTTTTCACTGGTAGGCATATACATTTCATTCCCTCCTTGTCCAACAGCCATGTGTTTGACATCTGCCCCTGTCACTTTAACTAGAGTATTTGTTTTAAAAGGGCTTAGTATTGTTGTTGTTGTTTTGGTTAAAAGTATGTGTATCAGTATGTGGGTATCTGCATGTTAGTGCAGGTGCTTGTGATATCCAGGAGAGGACGCTGAATCCCTTAGAGGTGGAGTTACAGGCAATGGTGAGGTGCCCCAGGTGGATGCTCAGAATAGAATTCAAGTCCTCTGAAAGAGCAAGAGTTTCCCCCTAGTGGCTGAGTCAGACATTCCTCCAGCACCAACTAGAGAATATCTCTTGATGTTTTAACTCACTTTTACTTTTTTCTGCTAGAAGAAAAAAATTCTGCGCAGTAATTTGTGTTTGTGTCTGTGTATGCTGTGAAAATTACCACAGGTTTTTATTTATAATATGTATGAGGGCATCTATAAAGTGCTATAAGAATTTTCTTGATTTTTTTTTTCTTGGTTGCAAGTTCTATCTACCTCTCACACCAGAAGAGGGCATCAAATCCCATTACAGATGGTTGTGAGCCACCATGCAGTTCTTGAGAATTGTGCTCAGGACCTCTGGAAGAGCAGCCAGTGGTGCTGGACCATCTTTTCCTTCCAGCCCAAGGATGAAACCTTTCTTTTAAAAACTGTGATGGTGACTCACAATTTGTTTTGTTTGTTGTGGGAGTTGTACTAATTAACTCACATCACTACAATAAAGGAGACAGAAGGAAACACAATGGACTTGAGAGGATTGTCTCAGTTTGAAGACTCCCAGTTTATTTTTTCAAGTTCTCCAGAAACAAAAAAGTAGCCTTAAGGATGGAGTGCTCACTGACACAATGCTCAGAGGGTCTCTCCTCCACTTTTTTGTCCCTCGTCATTGCTTTCTGTTTCTATATGTTTGCTTTTCTTTATCTCTGTTATTTGTTACTGTGTTTGAATTTTCTCCTTTGGGTTTCTTTAAGTCTCTTAATTTCCAGCTTTCTCCCATTTCTTTTCCCCTGCATTATTCATATTCATTCTCTCTCTCTCTCTTTCTCTCTCTCTCTCTCTCTCTCTCTCTCTCTCTCTCTCTCTCTCTCTCTCTCTCTTTCCCTCTCTCTCTCCCTTTCTTTCTCTCCCTCTCTCCCTCCTTCCCTCTCCATCCCTCTCCCTCTCCCTCCTTCTCTCTCACCCCTAATACATTTTAATTTAATTTTCAATATTTTTATTTTTCTTCTTTTTCTTTGTACCTTTTACTCTTTCAATAAGAGACAAAAGAACTGAAAGCAAAGGAATGAATTGCAAAGGATATACAGTAACCTCTGTAATATTCCTTTCGCTATTAACTATTTTCTCTAGTACCTTTTATTAATCTCAAGGAGGAGTCTATAGTGTGCATTGTGTTGTATTGACGGTGCCAGGGGTTGGGGGTGAGTATGTGTGTTTGTTACAATTACTGTATCTGAACAGAAGGTCTCAAGAGAAAACAGGAACAAGTAAAAGATATCCAATCTCTGCTGCCTCTTGTGGGCTCAAGTGAGAACCAAGAGACTTAGGGGGAAAAAAAAACCTTCTGGCCCAGCAAGCAGGAGATCCTTAGAGAAGAGCCTGTAAAGAAGGTGTCTGTGCTCAAAGACTTCAGTCACATCACCTCTCAATATTAACCACTCAGCCAACAGTCTTCCATGTTAGTCACCACTGTCACTTTTTAGCTAGGAACACATATCTGTACTCCCTGGCTCTGTAAAATCATTTTGTCAATACTAACTTAACAGAGGCATAGTGTCCTCTGCTTCAGAGCCCTTTGTCGTAGCTAAGAGGCAGGCCTGTGCTGGTGTTTTGGATAATGCATTCTGTCAAGAGACAACCTAAGTCTAGTCTTTATTGATTTTGAGGAGCACTCATTGCATTTCAAATTGCAGAGGATACGTCTCAACTTTCCTAATGCTGTAACCTTTAATGCACTTCCTCATGCTGTGGTGATCCCCAAACCATAAAATTATTTCATTGCTACTTCATAACTGCAATTTTACTACTGTTACAAATACTAATGTAAATATTTTTAGAGAGAAAGGTTTGTCAAGGGGCTTGCTACCCACAGGTTGAGAACTGACGCTCTAAAAAGTAGTAGTTTCAGGATTCTGCCAGAATTTCCACGTGAAGGTGTATGACACCAACACGTTTGACTTCAACTGAATCTTCCTAATTGGAAGGATGTGACTGATATCTAAAAGAAATGACAGAGGCTATGAGCACCACATTTGCAGAAGGTACCCAAAGAAAACCAACAGACTGGCCAGAAAGATGGGGGTATTTACCTGGCAGGCTAGAAGCAGCAGGAGGTATCTTTGTGTCCATGATGGAAATAGCAGATGAGTCTCAACCGGAGCTCTTCCACTTCAAGGATGGCCGCACTAGGTCTTCTGGGAGCCCAGAGGTCACTCAGCCTAGGGTTGGAGCACAAGTGAACTGACTGCACAAGAGAACTTGAAGTTTTTGCCAGCAGTGGGAGGGGCAAAACTTGTTACTTCCTAGAACGGACGCTGCTGAAACCTTCTTCAATGTAATTTCAACCTGCTTTGACTCAAGGTCAGCCATGAAAGCACAATAGCATGATTGTAACCTTCAGGACCTCGGGGGTGCTGGAGGGACCTCATCTTCTCTGTTTCTCTCTTTGGTTCCTTGTCTGTCTGAATCCTTGTCTGAGCTTTAGGTTGTCATACCTAATGGTTATGGTAAGGGAATGGGAAGGTGAAGGGAGTGCTTCGCAATGACTGAACAAATAGAACATGTGAATTGGCTTTAAAATGCAACATTCACATTTCTTTTTTTTCTCTTTTTTTCATCTTTATTAACTTGGGTATTTCTTATTTACATTTTGATTGTTATTCCTTTTCCCGCCAACATCCCCCTAACCCCTCCCCCTCCCCTTCTTTATGGGTGTTCCCCCCCCATTACCACCCTCCCCCCAACAATCCCATTCACTGGGGGTTCAGTCTTGGCAGAACCAAGGGCTTCCCCTTCCACTGGTGTTCTTATTAGGATATTCATTGCTACCTATGAGGTCAGAGTCCAGGGTCAGTCCATGTATAGTCTGGGTAGTGGCTTAGTCCCTGGAAGCTCTGGTTGGTTGACATTGTTGTACATATGGGGTCTCAAGCCCCTTCAAGCTCTTCCAGTCCTTTCTCTGATTCCTTCAACAGGGGTCCTGTTCTCAGTTCAGTGGTTTGCTGCTGGCATTTGCCTATGTACTTGCTGTATTCTGGATGTGTCTCTCAGGAGAGATCTACATCCGGTTCCTGTCGGCCTGCACTTCTTTGCTTCATTCATCTTGTCTAATTGGATGGCTGTATATGCATGGGCCACATGTGGGGCAGGCTCTGAACATTCACATTTCTATCCCAAACAGATGCATCTACGGTTGAAAGTCTCTTTCAAGACCCAACCAATAGCAGTTTAGCAACTTAACAGGTGAGACTCCACTCCACACACACCCTCATCCTCATTGCTAAGTAAAAAACTTAAACAGTGAGCCCAAGAAGGTGGTCTGGTAAGTCCCATGATCTGGACAGCGTGGATACTCTCAATATCTGTTTAGTCTTCCAGTCCCCAGAGTCACACATACAAATGATAACTTTGTCTTTTAATATATTTCAGACCATGACCATATTTTATTTTATTTTATTTTATTCTGTCAGGTTTATCATCTCTAGAATGCTCAGAGAGAATTGTAAAGGACTATGACCTTAATTGGAGTGATCCATAGTGACTTCAAAAATTTTATCCTTTACTTGGAGAGGTTCCCCAAGAAAACAAATTGTTGATTGGTATGGGTTAATTGGAACAAAGTTCGAATACTCTTCCTTTTATTTTTTTTTCTACTACCAGAGGCAACGTGCTGTCCAAGGAAAGAGAATAACTTCTGTTGTCTGGCATTTGGCTACAAAACAGTAACATCCAGTCCTTAAATGGGATCTAGTGACCAAAGGATGATTCACAGCTTTCTCAAAGTTAAGTTCCAAATTGTGAGGATGAGATGCATAAAAATCCTGTGAATAGATGCTCAAATTCTTGAAATTTCCAACAAATATTTGTAATCAACATCTTAAGAGGAGCGTGATAGTTTCTGACATAATTTTCTGGTGTTTTTTCTCTTTCCCAAGCAAAGTAGAAGAGGCACTTTGCTTCCTGCTTATGACTTTCCCTTGATTTTTTTTCAACTTTAAAATAGAAAATATCACTGTAAAGAAAGAAATTTCAGCTATTTTTCATAGGGAAATCATAAAAAAAGGTTTTTTGGTGTTATCACAATTTTTAAAATGTGTGTGCGTGTGTGTGCGTGTGCGTGTGTGTGTGTGTGTGTGTGTGTCTGTGTGTGTGTGTGTGTGTGTGTGTTGTGCGTGCATGAGTTTATGGGAATAAGGCATGAAGGGTGCAAGGGATAAAGGAATAACATGCCTGCCTATCCCTGATTTGAGAAGTATTTTGAGACATGAACAAATCTGTTTCTGGTCCTTGTTTCATGTCGGGAAATGTGTTTCCTGTCGTAATTGGAGCTATTCACTTTTGGTGATATTTAAAACGAGACCAGCTGAGTGGAGCTGATGTTTGGTTAACCATGAAGGAAATAGCTCTTGATCAGGAAGGCAATTACCAACCAGATCTGATCCCTTCCCAAGCAAAACAAAGAAATTTGTAACTCTTTTTCTTCTGTAAGAATGCACATGACAATTATTACGAATGAAATAGTTGTGTGTGTGTGTGTGTGTGTGTGTGTGTGTGTGTGTGTGTTAGCAATAAGCAATGGAGAGAGGTTGGGAGTCCCATCATAGAACAATTGTGGGAGTTTTTTTAATGTCTCTTTAGTGAGCATTCAAGGGGAGGACCATAGAGAAGTGCCTGCTGGTGGTGGGTTGCCAGCCTATGGAGCTGCAGAGGTTTATTAGTCCTGGAGTAACTTGAAAGAAAGCCAAACTCTTGCTTCCTCTGATGCCATTTGTGATGTCATAGTACTCCCTTTCAGGTCCTCATAACCAGGTAGTAGCTGATTGTTCAGTTTCAGCCTATAGGGTGAAGTGAATTCTACAGTGTGGAAGGAGCAGCCCAGCTCTGACGATGAAGATGAGTGAAATGAGCAAGCCTTCATGCACAATGTGAATGATGGAGTGTATGGATCATTTAACTGCATGCTTTATGATCATGCAAATGTGAAAGCCCTGCTGCAGAAGAGACCCAAGCCAGATGAGTATTACTCATCCAGCATCTGGGGACCAACATGTGATGACATTGATCGGATCATCGAGCGCTGTAGCCTGCCTGAAATGCATGTGGGTGATTGGATGCTGTTGAGACCATGGGTGCATACACTGTTGCTGCTGCTTCTACTTTCAGTGGGTTCCAGAGGCCAAACATCTACTATGTACTGTCACGGCCAATGTGTCAACTTATGAAGGAGATCCAGAGCCACAGATTCCCACCAGAAGTGGAGGAGCAAGATGTTGGCACTCTGCCCATGTCTTGTGCCCAGGAGAGCGAGATGGACCATGGACCATCACCCTGCAGCCTGTGCTTCTGCTAGTATCAATGTGCAGATGACATTCTTGTAGCTCTTACCAGCAAGTTTAGCTTGAATTAAGGCATTTGGGGGGGGCATTTAACTTAATCACTGCTAGTTTGGAATGTCTTTGTAAGAGTAGGGATGACCCCAATGCAGTATGGAAGGCTACGAGATGGGGGTCACACTTAATGCATTACTATGGAAATTTTGAATATTTTATATGGATTTTTATTCACTTTTCAGACCTGATAATAATGAGTGCCCCTCAGCGGCTGAGCAGGCATTTGTGTGACTTCTAGCAATAACTAAAAAGAAAGGACATTAATGTTCCAGTGAGCTAGCAATTTCTCCAGCTACCAGACCCTCAGAGAGATTATAAAGTAAGGGATGAGATAGCTTAGAGTTCAGAAAGTATGGAATCTTTACATTCTGCCATAATTTTATAGACCTCTCTTGCCTTAGGTCCTTTCAGTGATTCTTAAAAAGAGAAGCTGTGGGGGGCTGGAGAGATGGCTCAGTGGTTAAGAGCACTGACTGCTCTTCCAGAGGTCCTGAGTTCAATTCCCAGCAACCATATGGTGGCTCACAACCATCTGTAATGGGATCTGATGCCTTTTTCTTGTGTGTCTGAAGACAGCTACACTGTACTTATATATAATAAATAAATAAAGTTTTTAAAAAAGAAAGAAAGGGAAGCGCTCTAGGATTTGTTCCAACCATAGCTGCAGTCTCTCTTAACTGGCAGGAAACCTCCCTTACAAGATACTCTGGCCTCACCGTTTTGGTACTAACCCCTGAAGGCAAACCTGTGCAGCAGAGTAGGTAACTGGGTGATATAGAAAATTATCTGCCAAGAGCTTAGATTTAATGCTTTGGCTCTATAAAGGCTGGATCTTGATTCAGTGAATTAGTTTGGAGGGGTGGCTCTCTACTCCATACCTCACTCCAGGATGCATTTTGAAATTTTCAGAGATAATACTGCCATTCATGAGAGTGGTCAATTGCTCTCCACTCCCAACCCTAGGTAATAATGAAGCTCCTTCTAAGTGAACTGAGTCTTTTCTTTCTTATTTTTAACATTTTAATTGAATTTTTTGCACACAATATATTCTGATAGGTTTCCCCCTACCCTAATTCCTTCTAGAACCTCCCCACTTCTGTACCCAGCCTAGTTTATGTTCTTTCTAAAATTCAAACCAATACAACAATAAACAAAGAAACAAACAAACACACACACACACACACACACACACATTATAAAAACACAAAAGCACTCATTGATAAGTGGATATTAGCCCAAATGTTCGAATTACCCTAAATGCACAGAACACATGAAACTCAAGACAGATAATCAAAATGTGAATGCTTCACTCCTTCTTTAAAAGGGGAACAAGAATACCCTTGGCAGGGAATAGGGAGGCAAAGTTTAGAACAGAGGCATAAGGAACACCCATTCAGAGCCTGCCCCACATGTGGCCCATACATGTACAGCCACCAAACTAGATAAGATGGATGAAGCAAAGAAGTGCAGGCAGACAGGAGCCAGATGTAGATCTCTCCTGAGAGACACAGCCAGAATACAGCAAATACATAGGCGAATGCCATCATTAAACCACTGAACTGAGAACGGGACCCTTGCTGAAGAATTCAGAGAAAGGACTGAAAGAGCTTGAAGGGGCTTGAGACCCCATATGAACAGCAATGTCAACCAACCAGAGCTTCCAGGGACTAAGCCACTACCTAAAGACTATACATGGACTGACCCTGGGCTCCAACCTCATAGGTAGCAATGAATAGCCTAGTAAGGGCACCAGTTGAAGGGGGAGCCCTTGGTCCTGCCAAGACTGAACCCCCAGTGAATGTGATTGTTGTGGGGAGGGTGGTAATTGGGGGAGGATGGGGAGGGGAACACCCACATAGAAGGGGAAGGGGAGGGGTTTAGGGGGATGTTGGCCTGGAAACCAGGAAAAGAAGTAACAATCGAAATGTAAACAGGAAATACCCAAGTTAATAAAGATGGAAAAAGAAAAAAGAAAAAAGACCAGTGAAACCAGAAAGTGCTCTAAGAAAGAAAAGTGTGACAAGTCTAAAAAATACCATTCAGATTACTTTGTCCTAGTCAAGTACTCCTCGGCCTGGAGCTTGCTTTGAGGTATAGTTAATATATCCAGTGAATGGGAGAAATATATTTCTTTCTTTTGCAAGCATGTGTCAATGCATATGCTTCTTGGTTATCGGTAGGTGCCCATGGCCACCTGCCATTCTCAGTTCTGTGACCCTGTCTAGCTTGTACCTGTGTAGACCTTATGCATGTTGCCCTGTGAGTTCATATATGCATCAGTACTGTTTAGTCTTGAATACAATGTTCCCTTGGCTTCATTTATTATTTATGGCTCTTAGAATCCTTCTGCCTCCTTTTCCATAGAGATCACTGAGCCTTTAGTGGAGGGGGGCTTTGATAAAGACATACCGTTAAGAACTGAGTGCCCCAATGTCTCATTCTTTCTGCACATTGTCTAGTTATGGGTCTCTGTGCTAGTTGGCATTTATTGCAAGAAGAAGCTTCTCTGATGAAGGCCGAGAGACGTGCTTATCTATGGGTATAACAAACAGAATATCATTATCCATCGCTTGATGGCTGTGATGCTTTAGCAGAATAATAGTATTAGGTTTTAGCTAGGTTCATGACTTATCTTACCTAAGGTTCTTGGCCATTTTGCTAGTGTCAAGTATGAATTCCATCTCATGCGTCTTAAATCCAATCAGAAAGCTGTTACCCCATAGCAGTTGTATCACTCTACCCAGTAGAGATTGAAGGCATGCCATGATTGTAGATTTCAGTTCATATATGTATATTTTGGGAAGTTTCTATAGTAGTAGATGTCCATATGATTTTCAAATAGCCTTTAGTGTTTGGTGTCCCTTATTTCCTACTGTGTCCTTCTCTTCCATCCTCCTCATCATTTAATAGTCTTTAGTTTCTAACTGGACTGTTTTCACAGACTTCTTAGAAGCCAAAGAACACCTGTCTGTCCATGCTACTGATAAAGCTTCTGACGTATTGCTCAGTTTCCTACCAAATCCTGAAAGACCCTTAAATAAACGTGATCCATGAGATAACTTGGTTGTCGAGGATTTTATTTCATGAGAGGGCAACAACGCTTCAGATGCTTTTCCTCCCTAAGAAAATGCCAACCATACTTCTAAAGTGCAAGAGAATAGGCAGCTTCGCTTCATCACTCTTAAAAGAGAATGACAAAACAGATGATTGCTGGGAAAACAGAAGCTACACTTTCAGACATTTTTTCACCTAGTACAACTGTTTAATTATGTAATTTCAGTACTTACTTCTATCTTCAATAACACAAATACCTGATTCCAGGAGAAATTAATGTACCAGCCCAAAGAGATAAATGATAATCAGGCTGTATTTTGTACCTTTATTGTATTTGAATATATATCTTTATATATTATATTAAGTATAAATGTGTATGTATATATATATTTAATGATGTGTATGTACAAGGGTCTTTCAGGGTGTGTGTGTGTGTGTGTGTGTGTGTGTGTATGTGTGTGTGTGTGTGTGCGCGCCTGTGTATTAAAATGTTTCTTTCAGAAATTCAGCCCAGCGTATATACTTTATGATTGTAAAAAAATGTCTAAAGTTTACTAAATCACAAATATTTCAATCAACTCAACAAATTTTACTTATACAATATAAAATATATATTTATATAACACTAATGTATATGCATCATATGTATAAATATATATACACATATATATGTGTGTGTGTGTGTGTGTGTATGTGTGTGTGTGTATCTTTAAAGTGGCCCTTATTTCAAATACCAGCTAAATTAAATATTTGCAAAGGTTCCTTTGAAATCAAAAGCATTCATGAACCTTTTTTCCTGCAGTAAACTCTCACGAAGCACCACTTTGAGGAGACACAATAGACTTTTCTACTTCAGATCCTGAATGACACGGCCAACTGTTTAGCTTCGATGTTAATGTGATGTTGAAAACAGGGTCTTTTAATAGATGAGCTTTTTATGGTGATTTAAGTGTCTAATATTTCTAAAGTAAACTTTGTAAAGAATTAAATATTCCAATTTCTTTTCATCACTTCTAATTTTCAGCACCTAAGAAAATTTATTGAATTAATCCAAATATTTGTAACTCGATAAAATTTAGGCATTTTTTTATAATTATAAAATATGTATTCTGGGTTGAATTTTTAAGTAAAACATTTTAATAGTGATGTAAGTGTACTGTTATGCTAGTGGGTTTCTTTTTAATATTTCAAAGCTATGTCTACTTGATGAAAAACATGAATTGAAAAACGACTGATCTCCTGCATAGGGTCACCCCAGCAACTGAAGCAGACTAAACAGCACATCTAATTGATTGAGGAGAGTTTGGTGGCAAGGACAGTTGCCACAAATGACCTTAAAAGATAAAGGACCATTTATTTTAAGCAAAGAAGAATCGTAGGGATTTCAAAATACCAACAAATTAAAATGGAGGACATGCTTAAGTTCACAGAAGCTGGCTATATGGGGAAAGTTTTAGTTTATTGCTTGCATTGATGTCTCCCTTAACATATAAAGATTTTTTTAACAGAAGACGTTCTATGATAGTGTAAAGTATAGTGCTCTGAACAGTATGGTATATAAGGTTTTGTTTATTGTTTCCTATTTGTCCCCCTTAATAGTTTTGTTTGGTTGAGTTTGAATTCCATTTTAATGTACTTATTATTAGGTATATGTTTTCATCAAAAACAATAATGAAGTAAGAAAATGTATTACCACAATGACAATGTCATTCTTTAGCTACTTCTAAATTATTCAAAATTCTTAGTTCTTGATGACATACTTAAAATACAGATAGCAAATATGGTTATTAGTACAGTGACACTTAATTAAAAATTTAATAGTTATAAGAACTCCAGGATTATTTTTTGTTTTTCATTCATGAATAATTTTTTCCATTGTCCCTGCGAAAACACAGATGAGGTACCTTTATCTCTAGTGACATTATTTTAAATCCTGTCAAATGATGCTACATTTCGTTATTATAACACATTTCAAAAACATGGACAAAGATCAACCAAATCATTTGAATTTTCTATGGTGGAAGTAAAAGTCACCAAAAAATGCAAACGGGAATCCTATCATCAGGGAGCATTGTTGAAGAGGGTAAAGCTTTGCATGCTGTGCGGAAGGACCCTTTACAGCAAATTTGGAGAAGGTTTATGAGTTGTGGGTTGCTTTTGGAATTGTTTTGAATTTCCCAAAGTTAGTTTTATGTTATATATTAATTATCATGCATAATTTATTTTATTGAGATGGATCTATATTCCCTTAAGGAATGTTTTGATAGTGTATTATTATTTTTATAAGTTCAATGTAAGCACTATAGCATAGCTAAATTCAATTGGCAGGTAATTGGATGTTTCTGTGGTTGTGTTAATTATTTTGTGTTAATTATTTAATTCTTGCACAAACAAAAAGTGATATGTAATTTTCAGGTAACACTTCAGTTTGGCAATCAATTTTGTTTAATCTTTGTATCTGATGGTATAGTTTATGCTTTATAACATTCAATCTATCACTTTATGCATTGTTTAATGTAAGTTTGACACTGGATATTTCCTATTATAAAATATGCCACAATTAACCCACTCTACATTTGAGTAATAATAAGATAGAGTACAAAAATGTGAACACCTGACAAATTCTTAATTTCTCCTCTAGTACATCACAGTACCAGAGCTTTATAGGAAATTATAAAAATAAGTGGTGGTCTTCTTCAGTCCTTCAACAGGCAATAGCTAGCACTAACATTAAAGCATATTATTTAAGAGAATTGGATTTAGAATAGGTCAGAAGTTTGAATTTACTACTCATTTTCTTCAGCTACTCAGAGCCCCAATTTACTTATTTATTAAATATAGAAAATAACACTTCTTATCCTATAGGTATCCTATGGGAATGAGATGGTGTATGCTTGCCACTTAACTAACTAATTGAATGCTCATTTGTAGCCACCTCTACGATAGTAGTTATTATTGAAATATGTTCGATAATTTAAAGACAATTCTTGAGATAAAATGGTTAGAAATAACTATTGTTTTCAAACTTAATATTTGATTTCTTTCTGTCATTTCTAGCACAAGCGTATCCAAGTTGAAAATAAAAAGAAATGTTTTAACTTTGAATAAATCTACCTTAGTTAAAAATGAAATTCAGTTTAATTGTGAACTCTGGTTTTCTTACTTAAACATGTTAAAATTGTTTAGTTTAAAAAATTTTCTCTATAGCCTTGACCTGTAACCGAATCTGAGGGATTCTCTTGACCAATGATTAAGGAGAGAGGACCCAGCCGACTGTGGGTGGTCCACCACTGGGAAGATTGTTTCGACTTCTCTTTTTTTCCCTTCATATCAGGATGGAAAAAGCCATAATGAACAAGCCAGAAAGCAGCATTCTTTAATGGTCTCTGCTTCAGTTCCTGCCTCAAGGTTCCTACCTTGAGATCCTGACTTGACTTCCCTCAGTGACAGACTGTGATTAGGAGTTGTAAGCTAAAATAAATCTGTCCCTCCCTACGTTGCTTTGGTTATGGCCTTTATCATAGTAATAGAAAGCAAACTAGAAAACAAATCATCTACTCAGAGACTTTAGATTATTTCAAATGTTTACTGACACAGACATAACAACTTTGAATAGATTTCTTAAACCCAACGGTAGCCATCACTACCTACTGTTGCTTTCACTTTCTCCTCCTGTCCACCCTTGTGAAGTTTTCCTAAAGATTCAGCTTCGGTTTTGTCACCACTCAATGAGCTGTTTTCACGTTAAAGTTAATGGCAGGCAAGGCAAAAGGATCAAATTCCATTGATAAGTTCAGATTCATCTGATCAATATAATGGGAAGGAAATTCTCTGATTACTAATTATAATTAAAACAGTCCCAGTTTCCTGGCAAGTAATTTTCTTCCTGTAGTCATCTTTTATGTTGTTTTGTTTGAAATTTCTGACAGAAAAGAACTAAACACGCACTTAAGAACAAGGAAAATCATGTCACAAGTGGGTTAATGATAAAAAAGCATGTTTTCTAGAAGTATATTGTACTCTTATGTAATTTCAAAACTTAAATTTCTTGAATTATAATATCTTGGATTTTAGGGACACTCTTATTAAATATTGTAATTTTATTTTCACTTGGCATGCTCAAGAGCTGTTAATAACATATTTCAAAAAACAAGGTTTTTAATACTGAATACAGATAAATTTAAGAGATTTGATAACAGAGAAAGTTAAAATATATTCACCAAGATAGATTTTTATTTCCCAAAGACTCAGTAACTAATTTTCATTTATCTTTGAAGGAAAATTATCAGAGCTATATTAGTTTTAATATTATCTATTAAAATTTGGCTGAGGTTTGCGGTATCTAATTTTCCATTTCTCTTCATATTTCCATAGCACATAGTCAGGCCCAGCATAGTTTGATTTTTCATGTTGGTGGGTTGCTATGATACAGTTGTGGCTTGACAATAGTTATTCACTTGGCATTTCAATATTTATGTAGCAGATCTTCATGTAACCATATCAATAAAGCACTATGACTATGATCTGAAACTTAGAATTATTTTCCTAAGATTGGTTTAAAAAATTATAAAAAGGTGCCATAACAAAATTTTATTAAAATATTGAATTTTTATTTCTTACTTCAGAACTCATCATTGTTAGGCTTCGTAGGTGCAGATAAATCAGAACACTTGAAACGTGAATGAATTTCATTTGCCATCATAGACTTGAAACTTGAATGAATTTCATTTGCCATCATAGACTTGAAACTTGAATGAATTTCGTTTGCCATCATAGACACTGAGGTACTGCTTTTTGCCAGTTTCTTGTATGCTCAGGGGAATTACCTCAGCTTCAGTAGGTAAAGATTTTCTTCCTTCCACAGTAATGTTGGCTACTGTGCTCCAGTTGTGTATCGGGATATTTAACCGTACCTTGAAAGAGATGGATTTATTTTTCTGTAAAAGTATATTTGTCCCCTGATAAATATATAACAATAATTATATTTAGATTATTGTCATTAGAAAATAAAAATCTTGAAGTTCAACAAAAAGCCATTGTTATAAGTAGATATTTTTAGTGCATACTTTCAAAATATGTTCAAACTAGACACAAAAAAAATTCTGTTAATTAGAGTAGATATGGAGATATAGTGAAATGAAGTAATTATAAATAATTAAAATACATATTATTGAAGATTTGACAAAATACTCTGAAATTAATAAATCACAAAAGTATGGTGTTATATATAACCTAATTTTTAATTTCTATATTTTCTTAAATATTTATGACTCAAAGTCAACTTTGTTTATAAAAAGTCATTTTCTACTTAATATTTTGTTTACTAATTGAGATAAAACCTCTGATGAGATCCCTACTGCTATTTAAAACTCAGATCACATTTTAAACATGCACCATTATCAGTGAAAGAAGAAATAAAGCTAAATGAATTTGTGATAATAAATTTAGTAGAAATTCTGTATAGGAAATGTAACAGGAGCTTGTGTTTGAAGTACAGACCCAAAATTGAAGGCTTGGCTCATAGCTCACTAACATGTACTAGGTTTGAAAACCCTGTCACTTTCAAAAACACACTTAAGATGCTTCACCAAAGACAGTTTTGGCTGTTTAGCTTCAATTATTTCATATTACCAAATCAAATCATTAAAACATTTTAAAGACCTATCTTTCATTTCAAAATATCTCAAAGATTAAGTAAACACTGACAAAATATCTAGTAGCTTATTCTGATTATTGTGAGATAATTTTCCTCTGTGTTCTCAAATGTCACGTGCTTAAGCATAGCTTTCATTTCATCTTTGAGTTTACTTTCTTCTAATGAACTTTTATGAACTTTGGACGTCTTATTTATATAAAATGTATGCTTAAGTGCAGAATTGTGACTCCTACAAAGCGAGATTAAATCTGAAGTGAACTCTACCCTAAAAGCCAGCAAAATCCATATGATAATGTACATAAAATGAAAACACAATTTTGAATATTTCTAGGCTTTCCTTTCTATTTTAGTTAATATCTTTTAACTGTGACATATTATGATGGAACTGTTTTTAGTAAATTTTAGTTCTTCCTGTCTTTTCATGTTTTACGATGATTCTTTCCTGAACTCTCAAGGTTTTACTTTGTATCTCTGATGTTATTTCCAACTATTATTTGCATCCTTTTGGAGTAATTATGATTGTTTGGATAATAAATTCTCACTTATTTACTATAGATTTATTCATTGAAATTTACAGATAACTGATGCTTATTTTAAGACACGGTTCCTCTCATTTTAGGTTGTTTTACAGAGATGAATTCTGTCATTCTTGGAGTTCTGTATGTTGTGACATGACTTCTACTCATCAGATTTATTCTTATTGATAGACATGAAAATACAAGTGCTATATGTCTTCTCCTAGTAACAAAACTACAAAAGTAAAAGCAAAAATGTCACCTCTAAATCTTCGAAGTGGAAAAGAATATTTAAAATTGTTAGAGTGTGTGGGTGTCCCAGAGGTGGCTGCTGGGAGCCACAGGAACAGCTGGGGTGCTTTGCCATATTGTGTCTGGCCTGGCCCGGCCCTCGCCTCCTCTTCACTGAGGCTGAGCTGAAATAAATAAATGGGTCCAGTAATTGGAATGACTCCAGATAAGAGATCTGAGACCTCGGGAGCTGAGAAGGTTGAAGGACTGAGTCAGATTTACAAAATGGGAAGTGTGCCTGAAGCTGGGGATGCTGCTAGGCCAAAGGCCACTTTAGTGGGCAGTGACTCAGCAGATGACGAACTAAGAAACTTGAACTGGCTTGATGAGAGTAGTAATCTAACAAACCTCAGACTTGGCAGCGAAGGCCTTCCAGTGGTTAATCTGTTGTGACATAGGGGGAGATGATATGCCATCTTTTGGACCACTGGGCTACCAGAAGCCAGAAAAATAATCAGCATCTTCTAAGCCCCCCTACTCCTTTAGTCTTCTCATTTATATGGCTATTGAACACTCACCAAATAAATGTTTGCC